>NW_008623567.1:0-76376 GCF_000691845.1 Merops nubicus | reverse complement strand
CAGGAATGCAGCCCCATGAAGACCCCTGCTGGTTCCAGTGAAGACACTGTAACAGACCTTGCCTGCTTTGAGTTTGTTAAATTTCTGCTGTAGCCACCCTGCATCCTGGCACACAGTGGCAGACAAGATAACCCACTGACCTAGTAAACCCAGCGTGCTTGGCTTTGCTGTACTTTCCTTGACATCCTATGAAATGAAACTCTCAAGTCCTTCCCATTTTTCTCTTGCTGCACAATTTCTTTTCCAAGCCTAGGGTGGGAAAAGAAATCCTGTGTGATAACTGCTTCTAAACACTCTTCTGAGGATGACTCAAAAGCCCACTGGAGTACAAAACTGAAAATCCCCATCTACCATCCACCTTTGCTAGGAAACTAACAGTGGAATGAGAAAATAGACCAGCCAGGATGAAGTGCAACAGAGAGACAAGGTGTTAAAGGGTAGGGATGAGAGGGAAAAGACAAGAAAGATATATTTGATGTCATGGAATCACAGAAAATTACCACAGAAAACCTGGTAAAACCATGCTATGCTTGTCATCACTGTAGCACTTTAACAAGGTACTCCCTTGACAGGATAACAGAATATGGCAGATTAACAAATTATACAGAGGAAGCTCAGGATTATTGTCAATGAGGTCTCTGACAGAGAAGATTTATCACAGTGACAGGTCAGTATGGGCTGAGAGGTTACTCTAACTTATACATGATTGTCATACAGGTAATTAGCCCTCTGTGTGCTGGGACGGGGAAAATAAGTGCAGTATTTTAATCTATTTTAATAGATTATTAATTTATTTATTTTTTATCTGTTTGAATCTACTATTTTAATTGCTCTCTCTCTTCTCTTTCCCCCTCCCCGACCCCAAAAATTTCCAGCACTGTCACAACAATATTTGGATCTCCCAACAAGGTAATTTTTACAGCTGTTAGGAGAAGAAGAACACAGCCTTTTAAAATGGCCTTGTTGTTGTGAAGTCACCAAAACCAGCTACCTAGTTGCTATGTACAACATGTAACATGCATTTACTCTGACACATTGAAATTGTCAGAGCAGAATGTGCAAAACTCCCAAGTCTGAACAACTGGATAACTGAGGAGTGGAAAAAAAAATATCATTTAAGTATTCTAGATCATCTTCTGAGGTTGAAATAAACTATCTTAGATAGGAAGACCAAGCAATAACATGTACAGAGTACAAAAGCGAACTTACTGGAGCTAAAATAATTAAGTCCAACAAGATAACACACATAGGAAAGAGGATTCCTGAGTGGAGTGACGAGAACAGACCCACCAACTAAATCACAGTTTTCATATATTGTTAGCGAATGCAGAAAAATCTATTTGCAATTGCTGAAAATCCTTCTAAGTGCCAGTCTACAGGATCTAAATTTATATTTAATTCCAATTAAACACCCAGTGAAGTCCATTAAAGTTTCAGTCCCAAGGGTATTGATTAAAACACCTAGTGAGAACTGATTGTAGGACTTCATGATTTGACCCTTACTGTGCCAACTTTCCTGGCATCATTCCAATAAGAAAAAAAGAGAATGCTTATGTAAAAATGGCATAAGCATTTTATTTCAAACACAGGCTTGTTGGATTGGGCAAGAGGGGGCTTTTTTTATCATCTCTGAAAGTAAACTGGTCTTGCTCTAGAAGAAGGAGACATATTATCATGTGTTTTTAGTGGAGCCTTGAGTAAAGAGTTTTACTGTCTTCACACTCAACACTCACGATGAAGAAAGATAATAAACAATAGTGAAGAATTTTCTATTTAAAATTCTAGTTTTTGCAGAAATTATATTCTGCTTTTAAAGATACAATGAAAAGCAAAAAACCTCCAGGCAATAGCCCATGTGAATTTTTTTTTTTATCAACATGAAAATATTATTCTGGCATATCTACATCAGAAATCTCCAACTTCAGAGAAGCTGTCAATCAGAAGTCCAAGCTACATGCTGCTGAACTTGAATGTGTTATTGCACACCTAAGTATCAATATTAGAATCCTCTACAGAAAATCTGGCAAATTCAATCCTGATCTCTGTAGTCATTTTGACCCTATAGTCCAAGTTTCCCCATGAACTACTTTCTACCTACCTCCTTCAGGTTGTTCTCTCAGTGTGAAATCATTATATTTCTTCCAAGAAAGAGTGGGAGCCTGACTGATGCAATGCAGTTTCCATTGGCATAACCAATGGAAGATTTTGGCAAAGAATGCATAGAAGAGTCAGTAAAAGAAATAGCTGCTCACTCCTCCTTTATAAATTTCTTCTATAAATTTCTTTGTCCTTCTCTCTTCACTGTTCTAAACCTCCCCACCTCTATCTTTCTCCTTTCCCTTTTTTCCATACTTATCAATTTCTCCTCATTATGTTCATTTGGCAAGGACTGTTTCTGCTTCCTCTTATAGGTTTACTTTGCCATCTGAATATTTTAATTAATATAAAGTTAATACACATACAGATAAAGCTGATGAGAATTTTTATCACCTGTTTATCATTACTTATTTGTCAGTGTATATGTTAAGCTAATATGCATACATCCACTTTTACTATGATAATACAGTCAAGGATTCTGTTTACTATCCCATTTCCATGAAAAGCTAAAGAAATCTAAAAAAAATTGATTCAGCTCTTTGACTCTCTTTTTCTTTGTATTATTATAACATTCTGATGAGCAGAATTTCCGAGGAATTAGCAATAATTTTACATCTGAGAAGGAGTTCTTGCCACTTCCCTTAAATAAATTACTTATCCAATTTTTGCTTCTAATGATAACAAAGAGGCTTTAACATGACCAAATTTTAAAGATTTGAGCCAGGGGCTCCTAGAACTGGCTGAAGTCAGAACTGATTGAAAACTTATTAAAATGTTTATCTTGCAAAAAGTAATATAGGAGTGGTCAAGAATGATAAACTGATGATGCATTTACAGGTGGAATAAAAGTGGAGCAGGGTAAGAAAAGTAACAGAAAGAGCTTTGACACACTGTTTCATAGTACAATATCTAAAAACAGTCTCAATTCTCAAAAAATATCCTAATGCTCTCAACAAGAGGACTTCACAGACAGATCATAGAAGAATGTTGTCATGGAGAATGAAGCTGGCTGAGCAGTTCCCTCTGTATGCTACAGGTGTCACTTTGAACAATTTCACCCTCATTTTAATCTTGTTTAAAAACAAAAGTTACAATTTCTCCACTAACATTCTTCAGGAATCCCACAGATACGCCAAATACTTTTAATATAATTTTCTCCAAACAGCACAAGGAATAGAACTACCACCAACAACCCGTTCTCCTGTGTTTCAGGTATTGTTACAGACCCTGTAGATACTAGTAGTTTTACTACTTGAGCTGACCGAACACATGCAGTAAAAGACTCTGTATCTAACCTCTATCCTGTATGAATCCCTTAAACAATGAAACAACCAGAAATGATAGAAAGAGTCAAACAGGTCCTATACATAACACACCACCAGACATGGACAAAAAGGATAATCAGGACAACTGAGAAAGATTACAAACCTTGCCTGATCTTATGGCCTTCATTTGGAGGCTCTGCTGTCTCCTTTGGTGTACCTTTGCTGTGACAAGCTTTAGGTGAACCTCTGCTGTTTCTCCCTGGTTGAGTTTGTGAAGCACTGAGGGACAGAGGTCTCTTAGTCTGCACATCAGCTGGTTTGTTAGGTGACTGTGAGGTGCTGGTAGTCTTCTCTCGATTTGCAGGATTCTGCTGTGCTCGAAACCTATTTTGTTCCATATTCTGTGTCCCCTTCTGTAGCTTGGCTTCTTTTCTTTTACTTTCCTCTTCACGTTTCCTGTAATTATAGTCAATACCAGAAGAATTCTGAAGACAAAATCTTGGGTGCATGTATTTAACTTGAACACATTCTTCTCTAGAAACCTGAATGGCCACAATAAAATCTTGACTAGAATATCTTTTTTTGATGAGAAAGGGACACCTATTGCATCAAAGTGTCATAGCTTGATCCGCAACAACAACAGACTTGCAGCTACAGCCTAATGAAGGTTGAGTCCTTATCAGCCAACTGCCCATTCAGTTTGCATCAGTTTAAACTGGTTTTAGAACATTCTTTTACGGAAAGCAATGAAATTTAGGGATTTTATAAATGTACAAAAATTAAAACCAGAATTTAGAAGAGGTGTCAGAAGGCAAGGAATATGATACTAATAACTATGTTTTTAATTATTAATGAACAATGCTTTAATATAGGTAGCAATGCAATGCACAGTATCTGAAAAATCAGAAAATTTTAATAAAAGACATCATCTCCTTGAAAATTATGTCATACTTACCTGTGTCGTAATTAATACAGACACTTATAAACCAACTTCAAACTAGCTACCAGTATCAGCTTGTCATTATACAATCTGTTTATGTAAAAAGAAATTATCTACTGATGATAAATATGTTATAGAAATACATAATATTAATCACTCTATTATAATAATATTAATATAATAATTTATCGATATATGATAATTACTTAGACATAATTTTATATTGATATAAAATAATGTATTAGTATATTAATTAATATATTATAACTATCAATATGCTTTATATAAAAATACTGAAAATATGAGATGTGAAATAAAAACTTGCGTGCACATACTGTGCCATTACAATTATGACATTTGGGTTTCAAAAATAAAAGGAGTCCAGCATCTCTTAAATAGCATAGATATGAAAAAGAATTTTGGATGAGGTCAGGAAAGCACATCTGTTGAATCAAGTTTTGCAGCCTATTCTGAAATACAGTGGGATATCATTTCACTTTAGCTTTTAAATTATTATTCCCTACAAAGCAGAACAAACCTAAAAGCACAGAGCAAACACTCCATACCTACCTATCTACCTACCACTGAATTTGTTTTTATACATTAAGCACTGGTTGTAAGATGATGTGACACTTTTCCTGTCGGAATGGACAGGTGGTAAATGTCGTATCATGTAGCTGCCTGATATTTTAACTTGCTTTCAATGCTACAACATAGTTTGCAGGCACATTAGCTGGCAGCAGAGCATATGACAAGCTAGTTATGCAGCATGCCATCCTCAGTTCCTGGGAGTCCTATCAATGCCAGTGTATGTCAGTTCAGTGTGAGCTGCCAGGGAGAAGCCTTAACTTTATCTGTCAGTACTATCTTATCGAGTACACTCTGCAGAGGAAGCTGATTGAACTTTGTACCTGAAAAGCTGCTAATTGATCAAAGAAATACACTCCTGGCAGCCTAAAGTTCAGTATTCCCTCTGGCATGGAAAAAAAAGTGGCTAGTTTCAAACAATATTGGCATTCCACAGCCGGACTAGGCGGGGTTGTCTGCCTCGTGTACAGTATGGATCTCACTGCCATTACTCTGCCAGCTGAGCAGCTAAGTCAGATCTCACTATTCACAGAATAGTCCTGCCCTTCTCTTCATGAGAATCAAGCAGCCTGTTAGCAGTATCCTGCATTCAGGGTGTTAAAAAGGAAGCGTGAGACAAGTCGTGTGACTCCCAATCCAGCTACAGCAGCCTGAGCTCTCTGGATGAGCAGATTACCCAAAATATTAACTTTGGCAACAGACCAGTTGTAAAGTACTGAAATGACACAGGAGCAGAAACTGAGAAGTAATAGGGGATTCTTTTTTAAAAAAAAGGTTTTATGTGCTAACTTTTTCATATTAAACTGAAGAAATAATAAAAGGAAGGGATTTCAAAGCTCGCTATTCAGAGACCATCATCCTGATTGTCACAGCAGATCTTAGTTAACAGAGTTCTGAATATTTACGAACCTCCACTTGTGTTTTGCTTTATTTAGTCAGAAATTCCATTTGTACTACAATTAAGGATAACTTCAAAATTAAAATTTCCAAGTTTTACTGTTGTCAAAGCTGAGAGACCGGGTTTCATGAATAAGTAGAAATAGACAAGTTCCTAAGTTAAGGGCTCTCAGTCACTCTCAAGAGGTTCTGGTGACGCAGCAGGATCCAAATTTGGGCTCTGAAGTTAGACAACTACAGCTTGATAGTGATAACAGAGATGGCAGGACAACATTTTCCACTATAATTGCAACAGAAATTTGTCCTGAATGGTCATAAATTTGTATTTTGTTACAAAATTGAGAGAATGGAAACTAAGCCTTGTGAAATGTGTAAGCATTTGTGAAGACACAGAGAAGCTTTGAATTTTTGATCCTGATAAAATGAACCCAGCCTTTTCTCTTCTGTTAAGAACACTGGGTTTTGTATCTACTCTGTGGAGGATGTTTTAAATTTAGAACGTGTCCATATGCCTGTAGAGGATTCTAAAATCCTTGCAAAAAAAGTTACTTAAAAAAACATAACTGAAAACAGATCCTCAGGTGTAATCCTACTGCTGCTGAAGCCTTACCTAGACCAAGAGGAGTTATAATCCAGCCACCTCCTGCTACTCAATATAGCATGATACTTGTTTTTAAAAACATGGCTCTTTTGACTCATGATGTGTTCAGCTTCTGATCTACTAAAACCTTTTAACAGATAGCCCTTAATAGAAATGATAAGAGGACAGTTAATTTCTGTCCAGTATCCCTATGTTGATTGGTCTTCACAAATCTGTAGAGCAGTCCAATTCATGCTACACTGCCCTACTTTGCCAGCTACTGAGAATGGCACATGAGCAGGTATGAAAAATTCATGCAAGTCTGAGTAACAGCTGCTGTTTCTCCATGGCCATAAAACTTCCTACTCTGTCACAAAAAGAAAATTGAGTTGGTTTGATAGAATTCAGACAGGCCACTACTTCTTGCTTTGTTATGTTCCAGATACATTGAAGTTTGATACTCTTCCTGTGGCAGAGGGGTTGGAACTAGATAATCTTTAAGGTCCCTTCCAACCCAAACCATTCTATGGTTCTATGATTACTCGTTCTGGAAGAAGAAAGTATGGAGTTACTGTAATAAGTCCAGTGAAAGGTCATGGAGAAGCTTAAGGGACTGGAGCATCTTTCATATAACAAGAGGCTGAAAGAGCCGGGACCGTTCAACCAGGACAAGCAAAGGCTCAGGGGAGGATCTCACCTATATCTGTAAATATCTGATGGGAGGGAATGAAGAAGACAGAGACAGACTGTTCTCAGTAGCACCCACTGACAGGACAGCAAGGCAATGTGCAAAGATTTAAACTCACAAAACCTTACCTGAATACAAGAAAACACTTTTTTTTTTTTACTGTGAGCAGGACCAAACACTGGAAGAGGTTGCCCAGGTAGGTTGTGAAGCCTCCATTTGCATAAATTTTCAAAACCTAACTGGACATGGCCCTGGGCAAGCTGCTCTAGCTGACCCTATTTCAGCTTACATTGTTACCTGTGACTTCCCTTGAAATCCTCAACTCCATTTGAGTTTTGGCTTTTTTGACACCATCCATACATTCCCAAGCCATGTTTTTACACTACTTCTTTACAGCCCATCCCTGCTTCCATCTCCTGTGTATTGTCTTTTTGAACCTGAGCTCTCTCGTGGCTTTCCTGCTTACCTTTGGCTCCTGATACATCTCTTTGCTCAATGACATAATAGTGTGCGTGTTGTTTTGGCCTGCATTGATCTTCCTTTTATAAATTACCATTTTTTTTAATACAGGTTTGTTCAACAGGGGAGAATATGTTTGTATAGAAATATTTCACAGGCATTGATCCAGAAAATAATACAGGTATGAGAAGCTGGTTGACTTTTGTTAAGAATTAAAAAAAAAACCAAAACAACAGACTAATCTAAACCATTGAGGTTCAGGAATTATTTATATCAGTGAAAGTCTCTAAAATAACATATTACAAAGCAACTTTTAAATACATACACTGACATAGTTGGAGAGTGTGCGTGTTCAACCTAGGAGTTCACCATCATTCTGGATTCTCACATAATGTCTACTTTTATCTGGAGAGCAGATTTTTAAACATCAGTAAGGACATTAGTTTTTTGTGTGTAGCAACACCCTGGCCAATTTTAGCAGTGGAATGCACAGATGGGTATGCAGAATGATGACAACATAATGTCCCCTCAGGTTTATTACAGATCATAAAATTGCAATTAAATAAAATTTGTTATGTGACAACTTGATTTGCTTGTACAATCCAATTGTATTTTAATTCTGTTTTTATGGTATTTGGTACACAGACTTTGTTTCTATTGTTTTCAAACAAATCAACAACAGCTTAGTAAGTTTCAGAAAGTACATCAGAAATTCACACGGGAAAACAATGATAAAAACACCCCCAAATTTCCATGAGGCAACCCTTTTTAATTTAATCTTCTAGGTGGGGTATCACAGAATCTTCTAAAAATGACTGTCATCACAAAGAATAAAATTACCTCATTTGGTAAAGTAACTTATGACCACCCATCAAGATGCAGAGTTCTTCAAATTAAAAAGAAATATATAAGATATTTGGGATATTTTCAAAGGTAGCTTCTCCAAGCATGTGTTTGACTTTTACTGACTTCAGCAGAGGCGGCAAATAGTATGAGAGCTGTAAGTTACATTAGGATCTAAAGATGTGAGCAAGAGATTAACTATCTGGCATTTCTAGCTTTGGCTCTTACTGGGCATTGACAATGATTAACCAGTTTAGTAGCAGCATTTAAAACCAATGAAAGTCAGACTGGCCAGTTATGCAGAACATCAAACTACTGAATTTGAAACAGAGCAGAGCACAGCTGACTTTGTTTATGATATATGTATGCAACAGAAGTACCTCTAGGTGCAACGACTGTGTCGTGTGTTCAGTCATATGACCTCTCTTTACAGAACTACTGCTACAAAATCATGCAGAAATCTTTTTCATTGCAGAATCAGATCTCTTCAAGAGAAACCAGGTGCTAATTTGTTCTTCTTCATATGATGAATCTTAAGGATAAACACCAAGCAAACAAAGTATTTTGATGACCATTTATATACCTTCAGATTTTAGAATGTCACCACTTTGCTACCATTACCTCATTTAAACAGGGTAGGAACTCAGTTAGAACCTACCTCTCTTACAGATAACTATTTGAGTTGCATATGGTAGTCATCTATAATCTACTGATTTCATTGTAACTCCCTAATTCAAGAGCAGAAAATGTATGTGCAGAGAACCATACTGCCAAGACTGAAGTTGCAGATAAAATCCAGGAGTTCAATTTGGCAGAAAAGCACAGCCTCCTCTGTGAAACAGGAAGTGAAGCCCTATTGAATCAGGCTTTTCCTGTGGTGTTTTTTTTTTTTTTTTAATTTCTTTTTTCCTTCATCTACTTACTAATATCTTTTGAAAGCTGGTAACAAAGACTTGGTAGGTCAATAACTATTGCTATTACCTTAGAGTGATAAATGTTTTTATCATCATACAGAAAATCAGGTAAAGATTCAAGGATACTAACATGCTAGTTTCTTAGATTTTAGATTTTGCTATTTTGCCTTGTGCTTGTATATTATATAAAGCTTGTAATTTAATTTGGGATTATCTAGAAAATAATTTCCATCTATAGGTGTATGGGAAACAATACATTATATGCTTTCTACAGTTTCATTAATTTTACTAAGAGGAACGTAAATGATCATGAGTAACAGATAAAATCATACATTTACATATAAAACTTATGAGAAACGTCTATTTGCTGGAGTAGCTTTGAAGTCTCAGACTTACTTGGCAGCAGCATCCTTTCTCAGCTGTTCATGTTTCATTAAAAGATTCTTCCTCTCTTGAAAAGCCTTTCTAACTTTGTATCCTTTGTAGACAGCCTGAATTTTGAAAGCAGCAATGTCCTGTATGGCAGCTATAGACAGAGCTCCATGTTCTAACATGAACTGAATCACTTCATGGTGTTCACCAAGCAAGGCATAATCAAGTGGAGTATATCTAAAACAAAACAAAACACAAACCACAAAGCAAACTGTCAACAATTATCACTGAACTAGAATTCTAACTGTAATGTGCATTTGTTTCATCCTCATTTCTTAATGAGGCAACTTCTAGTATGAAGACAGATTAAACAGTGTTTTCAGTAGGCTGTTTTACTCATTCTATAACATTATTTTCCTGTGTAACTCATTCTACACACCATGACTATGTTTAAGGCTTATTTTAGTCTTCTGATACAAGGTAGGGTGGAAGTAGATGATATGAAGTGTTGGATCAAAATCCTCCAAAGCTTCATCCACAGAATTAACTGCTTTAGGCAATCAATCTTAGAATGTTGTTATTGAGGTTATCATATACAAATACAATCTACATAAAAAGTTAAAACCATTTCTTCTGTTATTTCCACATGAATTTTAGTTCCAGAGATTTACTGTAAGATCTGGTGTAGCTTCTGTAACAGTGACTGAGGATAGCATAACTGACCAAGCAGCAGGACTACACCTGCATCAAGAGAACTCTTTTTTTAAAGAACTAGGAAGACCTAAGTCTGTTTTCAAATGGACACAGACGCCAAAAATATTAAATGGCTTTGGTTTTTAATGGCATCAAAGATACCTAAGCCCTTTTAAAAATAAGTCCCAAATTTTCCATTGTTAACAGAGGAAGAAAATTTACACACCTCCCTCACCAACACTGAAATATTAGGCAAAGGCATTTAGTGACTGAAAATTATCAGTCACAAGCCATAATCAAGACCATATGACACAAGACTATCAAATAGCAAGTGTCACTGCATGTGATTGGGAAAATTAGGGCTCCTCTTGACGGTAACTTGCTGGGACGCAGTGCTGGTAAGCAAAGAAAAACAGACAGAAAGCACAATTGGACTTGCCATGCAGCAAGGATTTGATGGAAGGATTAACAGTATCTGAACTGAGGTGTCTGCAGGAATAAAGACAATGACATAACATGAAAATTTGTATGTCAAGGTGTGTTGCTGATAGCATTTAAAGAGATACAGATTTTTGATAACCCAAGAATGGGAACTTCAGAAGGGACAACATTTCAGAAAAACAAATTTTTAAAGTATACCTAGTTTTGAGTATTTTAATTAACAGGTAGAGAAGACACTGAAGTACACTTTATAGTACTAGTATGTATGTACTAGAACAATGGCATGTTACAGATTGCAGTCATGAAGATCCATATATTTAAACGTGGATTCTCTAACTCCATTAGAGCTACTTTTGAAAGTAAAAAAATCACTCAAATCAAATCTGAACAGGGGTTTGTACAACTGGACATGACTGATTCAAGGCTGGTTACACCCCCCTCTCATAACCAGCCATTCTTATGTTGTGTCAGTTCAAAACCTGTTATGAATTTTCTTTCCCACTGGCTATCTCTGAAGCAGGTAGCTTTCAAATCAAGCTGGCTTCACACGAAAACATACGAAGACACGGACCACCAGGTGTTGTATGGAATCTAGCATGACGCTGGTCAAGCAGCAGCTAGCCCGGCGTCGTGTCGTGCACCCGAGACAAGCTGGATTACAAAACAAAGTTGCGAAGAACAACAATTTTACTGTCCTCCAGACTAGCACTTGATCACATATCTGCAAGCAAATGGGCAGCCTAAAATCCTAGATGCAATCTCATCTTTTCACAAACCTATTTAGTTTTAATCACTATGTTTATATTTTGAACAGGTATCTCATACTGCACTCTAGGAAAGTGAAGAATGGAAGCCTCTCTCCATACATATATTGGAAAAAGAATTACTATTTGGTGAAATTGTTACTGATTAAAACCCAGTTTAATCCTATTACAGATGAACCATGCCCATGAGGTTTTTCACTCTTACAACATCAAATTTTTCCACTTCCCAAACTTCTGACCTCTTAACAATAAAACAAGGTTTTGTAGATGTTTATTAAGAGGCAATTGTGCATTTTTTATATATCATATATACATTTTTAGAAGAATTATACTTAAAGATTGATTCACCTAGAAATATTTGGGATCTGTTTTGTTCCACACATGGACTAGTGATTAAGGGTTGACATTTGTAATACTGCCAGGTATATTTTGAGTAATCTAGGTTTATATATAAGAACATATATTAACACCAGAAGGGAAACAAAAATAGATACTAACTGAAAAACTACAGTAAAACCACACCTAAGGCCTTCTCTGGACATCTGAGCACCATTAGTACATTTCTGCAAAGTAAGGAAAATAGCAGCGTCCTTTCTGGCAAGATAGTAGCCTTTAATCTTGATTACTCTGAGTAACTGAATTACAACCGTTTATTTAATTTTATCAAAAATTACTAATGAGAGCAGTGACACTACTTAATTAGGAACTTATACTTTCATTTGTATTTCTCAATAAAAAACAGAAGAAAAGGAAGAGAAAGCTGAGTGGTTTAGAGTAGAGAACAAAAGAGAAAAGATGTGGAAGAAAGCAATTAAACTGGTGTGAGTATGGAAGTCTCAAATTAGCACTAAAATATGGGGTTTTAAGGCCTTAAGTTATTTAAAAAGTTGAAATACTCAAATTTATATGGCATACTGATCATAGTTTTATTTATAATTATGAGGAGGTCATCTACTCAAAAAAAAGGCATTACAAATTTCTGCTAATAGTAATTAACTTCGCAGTCAGGTGGCTAATTCCAACTCTACAATCCAAATCACTTTTAAAAAATGATTAATTATATGTCAATTAAAGACAGAAAAGAGATGCAAATGTACTGTCTCTTTATGATTATAGGTGGATTCTTTTAAAATTAGGTCTTTAGAATACAGTTAACCACCAAGGAATTTGTCATCACTATTTTAAAACATTACATTTCTCCTGTTTTTTCTTTTTTTCTTTCACTGTATTCTTGCCAAATAGAAAAGAAAAATTCCATTCAACTCCAAGAGCAGTAGAAATGCCTTTTCATCCGTGGTCTCTACATATCCACTGACAACCCCATGTAAATGAAAAAGACCTTTAATAGTTCAAACAAAACCAAGTAAGAATGAGTAAACACTTGCAAAAATGTCTGTAAGTTCAAGGTTCAAGAGCATAAACAGTTGAAGTTGCAGTGTCTTCCTTAAAGAAGAGACTTTTCACATCAGAAAAGTAGCTTACAACAAAACCCAAGAGTACAGCACTCCTTTTAGATACAAGATCATGATTCTCTGCAAAAACTGAACACTTAACATTGAAACCAATAGGCAGCACTTCTGCTAAATTACAAAATCATGCATTCAGACAAGCAATACCTCTCCTCGCTGTTCTCCATATGATTAGGGAAAGCATCAAAACCAAGCAGCAACTTTATAGCATCAAGGTAGCCATTGTTACAAAGCCAGTGCAAAGCAGTTCTTCCCTGTAAACAATAGAACAGAAATAATGATTAGCCCCAAAGTCTATCATGCCACAATAGAAGTCATAAATCATACTGTAATTCAATGCTTTTCTGGACATGAAGGACCAGCTAATTCTTCTAAATAAGCTTCCCTGTTAAAATAAAAGAATACAGCACTTAAAAAATGAAGTGGTGTGGTATTATTATTATTATTATTATTATTTTTATTAAAGATTACAAAACTAGTGCTTTTTTCACCTAAAGCAGCTGAAAACCAGCATTAGGAGACCAGCTCTAGAGTTGCTTTTGTTGCAGCTATGCCAGCCAGGTCTGAAGCAGCTCTCATCAACCTCTGTAGTTCAGGCTGTTTTCTAGGCTGCTCCAAAACACTGTGACAAGACTGAAAGAATTACCACAGAATTCAAAATCAGATGAAGTTTGAGGAAAACACATCAGCCCTGGCAAACAAAGAAAGACTCCAGCTGTGCTTTCAAAATGAGCTTGATTTCAGTAGTCTGGTTTCTCTCATGTGCAGTAGAAGTCCAACTCTCAAGCTGCACTCTGTAGAGCCAGCTCATATATGGCCACTCTTGGAAAGGGGACCACAGAACCACAATATGAATGCCTCAAGCTCTGTAACATAGATACTGCACCTCACTTCCATGTCATGACTCCTGTCTGCATCTTGCTTTTCTGAACTCCAAATGTAGGGAACACCTAGAAGGCTGGGTACCACAGAAAACCAGGAAGATATTCTGAGTCCTGTGCTAGCAAGCCAGCCCCTGGACCTCAAGGGCTGAAGAGCATGCTGCAGTGTCTCTGTGTGAAATAGGTAGAACTGATGTGTTCACCAGTACTAAAGCTGATGCATACAGAGCTGCTAGTAGGTTGGAAAACCTCCTCAGCATGGTCTGTAGAACTCACAATAAAAACCAGTTTTCCATTACCTGGAATTATCCATGCCCTACCATGAATAGATACAGAAAATGTAATAAATTCAGTAAAAAATCTTCTGACTAATAAAGTTCTACCGACTTCTGAGAAATTCTGTCATATAACAACGAAATCTGTCACATGTTGCACAATTACTCTGGCTCCTAATTTCACCTATTGCTTGTAAAATGGCACAAAAGAATGTCTAAACTAATCAGTGTTCTTTATTTTTTCAGCTGGAGGAGTGATAGGTATATGGATACTTATTTTGATGACTATTTGAAGCAATTCTCGTGCACTATCTTACTTGCTCTATCTCCATGCTGAAGAAACACATTACAGACTATAAAATCATATTCCCATGTGAGCTGTTAATAAAGAATGACAGAAGTTAAGAAATCAGATTATTAATATGACTCCTCATAAGATCACACTTCGATAAGGAAAAGTCAAAAATTATAAGGAAAAATATGAACCTTCAATTCATGTTGCATATTAAAATATTATTTTTCATTCAAGATTTTAGATGTGAAACCATAGGAAAAATCATGTCAGGATGCATTTCCAGTTGTGATAAACAGTAGCAATGATGTTTTTATGTCCCAGAAAAGAGCATTATCTTGAAAAAAAGGAAAATGTTTTGATTTATGGTTACTCTAAAATTCATTAAATAGCCCAGTGAAGAACAACATACCTCTTTATCCTGAATATTTGGATCTGCATTGTTTTCCAGTAACACTACCATGCAGTTAATGTAACCTCCATAAGCAGCACACTGCAGAGGTGTTCTGCCTGCATAGTCCTGCACATTAGGATTGATTTTATTTTCTATCAAGATTTGGCACACATCAGCATTTCCTCCCAGGGCTGCCCAGTGAAGGGGTGAATGGCCGTCTTGGTCAACCAAATCTACTCTTGCTCCTCCTGTAGGAACAAATTAATTTTTTTAATATGAAAAGAAAATACATTGAATGCAAAGCAAAGAAAAGAATCAGATTATGTTCAACTAGCACTTGGTAAACTGACAATTCAGGGAAATATTTCTGAAAGTAACTTCAACTTTTGCTACTCAGATCCTAAAACCTAAATAAAAATTAACTGGGAATGAAATAATTTCAGTGAGGGTCAGGCATCTAACTTTTTTGCAAGCTTATGATTAACCTCTCAGGTACTTCAGAATCTCCAGATTTGTCAAATGCCCTTGAAAAACCTAGTCTTTGTTTCAGGCTATTAATTTTCATTGAAACTTTTCTTTCTTAACAACCAAATAACTTTTGAAAATTATTTTGCTTAAAATCTCTTTTTAAATCTCTAAAGTAGATGAGTATTCACGATGTAAGAATGACTTGAAAAAAGTTTAATTTTTTTAAAATTCAAGCATGCTAGTGTTCTTTTATGCAGATAATTAATTTCTCTATGTGTTCTTGTAAGATGTAAAACTCTGTAGAAAAATGAAACACCACAAATATAAAACTTTGAACTAACCAGCTACAATAACTGTCTATGTCACAAAATATTTCATTAAACATAATGCAGATTCTGACAGCCAAGCTTCTTGCATCTAGAAAGGCTAAATGGCATAGAGGATAGGAAGAAGAGCTCAACAGGTTAAAATACACCCAGCAAAGCACAGATGGACGCCTGCTTTTCAGTAAGAAAGGTTGCTTGATGGAAAAATTGTAAATTGTTAGCCTAGATACTTCAACTGTCCATACATGGCATATCTCAAGTACGGAGACTGCTCCCACCCACTCGGAACATTTCTGTGAAGCTAAAATGACAGAATTTTGCATGTAAGATACCAATGTTATTTCACCATACTTCTTAGACTTAAGTAGACTTTGAGCAATTACTTAAAACTTTGTACATTGTTAAATCTTCCATCTACCTCCAAATAAATATTGCTTATAAAAAACAACTCGATGAAAACAGTAATGACTGAGGACTTTTGATAGGTACCTTCACTAAAAAAAAAATAAAGATTCATTTAAATAGTCAAAAAGTCTTCAAAGAAGCCTAAAAATGCTTTCTTACAAGAGAATAATGCTTAATTTGGTCTTATTTACTGGAGGGGAAAAAAAGAGAGGAGGAAAGAAAAGCAATGGCTTACTGGGGCAAGAGGTGGTTTGAGAAACTAGAATGTACTTGAAAAGCCTCTAGCAGAAAAGAGCTGTGAAAAGAACTATCCAAATTTTGAAAGTTTTATATTTAACACTTCTAGCCATTTTGCACAACACTCTGCTAATCTTACATTTCCTAGTGCTGTTCCACAAAGGCTACTTACAGACAAAACCTGGTTTAGGGAATTCATTTTCTACCCCTTCTCTTGCTCAGGTAAGCTGTTTGTTTCCCAGTCCCACAGAAAGCAGCACCAGAACTCTGAACAGGTTTCTAAAGTAGTGAAGAGCTGACCTTGAATGAGTGTTTGGATCACTTCTTTGTGTCCCATCTCACAGGCTCGGAAAAGTGGGGTATGTTTCATGACATCCAAAGCATCTACCTGTGCATTATGTTCCAATAGCAGTTTCACTGTGCTGACATGACCAGAAAGGGCAGCGGCGTGTAATGCTAGAAGAATAAAGCAGTATGAAGAAATCAGCATGAGCTATGGAGGTTGACAATTAGAACTGTCAAAATAAAAGTTAATTTCAACCATTATGATGGAAAAAAGCTCTTTTCAACCCCAAGAAACTGAAGAATCCTAACGAGCGATCCCTAACCACATTTTCTTGCCATACAAGGAGTAAGCAGAAAAAACACTAGACCTGAAACATGTTTCTAACTTGTACTAATAGGAATTTTAACCTTAACACCACCAAGACTGGCTTATACTGGGGATTTGTGGAAGGTTAGCAGCTTCTGAATAATAGAACATAACATGATCTACTTCTGCCTCTGTTTTGTGGCATTTCTTACATCACCTCAATGAGATGAAACTGCCCATTACCAAAGAAAAAAAAGATTTAGTTTTCTTGCATATTTCCCTGAAAATACCTCTTTTATTTCTTTGAAATAAGCAAAGCTATCTCAATCAAAACTAACTCCGGATAACTACCCAGGTGTTCCTACTTTTTTTTTTCCTCAGAATTACTTGGAGAAAATTTTACACAAAATAACATAGCAAGACCATCATACTTTGCACAGTATCTGCAGCTCCCCATTTTCTTCAGGGAAAAAGTTCAGGGAAAGACCAGATACTGCATTTTGTGTCATACCTACAATTTGCAATGTTCAGTTGTACGAAAACTATGCCAGCTGATTCTGCATTCTCACTTTTCCATATCTTTCTTTGTGTCCTCTTTTATTAGAAGGTATGCAGGCTTCACTGAGTCCAAACCAACAAAGAGAGCTACTTTAGACCTCAGAGGTAAAGGCATGGTGTCCCATAACTGAAGTTGCCATAACCCAACACAGCACCCTGGAGGCACTGTCAGCTGGAGTTGAGGAAAATGTTGAAATGCCAGTCTGACTAGTTCATGGTTCTTTTTGAAGGAATGAACCACACAAAGCAATGAGATTTCAAACAAATGGAGCACACGTGCAATTTAGAATGAAAATACAGACCAGTGTCATTCATAAACGTGCATTGAGTAAAGTGAATATGGGATTTCACAAATATTCAACCTTGGTCAAAAAGCAGTCTGCCCAAGCAAGCAATATGTAGGGCTGTAAACAGTACCTACATGTCTCTACTTGTTTAATGTTAAAAGGGCAGGGTCAGGATCCAGCAGAGGCATTATACAGAAAAGCACACCATGAAGGCCAGCATTAGAAGGAACTGCTTCTTGAACCACAGCCAGAGTATCAAAACAGTCAGGCGTTTTGTGTTTGCCTGCTACTGTTTATCACTGGTACCAGCTTCGCCCAGCTCAAGAAACAGAAACCCAGCATAACCTGTTACACAGGCACAGATTGTTCATGCTGTCCCTGAATCAAATCTAGATGAAGTCTGTTGCCTTAAAATTCTCAAAATTAGTGATAATAACTGGAACTGTGATACAGAGACATGAGGCACTTGCTACAAGAACTAGGGTCACAGTCAGAGACTGTGCTGCCTTAGTAATTGAAATCATGCCTTTAAGATGACACTGTTGGAGCTAATAAGCATAGGGACACCTATTCCACTCCTGAAACGTATCTGTCAGCAGCAAGATCTCCGGTAGCAATGTGAGTGGGTTGCTACCAGCACAAATTTGACAAGAATGAGATCCCTGTCACTTTGTACATTGGATGGGCCTGGTTTTCATGGTCTGACCTCACAGTAAACTCTAGGTTCTGGCTTTTGTACTGCATTTCTTATGAAACCAAAGGCAGTAAAGCACTCCATCAGATGACACATGGGGTGTGTATAACAATACAATAGAAAAAGAGCTGCTGTGTCAGCTTGGCCCGTTCTTCCCCCCTATCACTCATTCTGACGCAGGCATCTTGTTTCGCACTTTGTGCTCAGTATTTTCTTGTAAGCCAAATTTTCTGTGATGGAGTCACGGTGACTGAAGAGATTCTAGGGCCAGCTGGTCACAATAGGCCCTTTGTTCAGCCGACAGACAGAGCCCTCTCCATTGTAGGCAGTGACGGCAGAGCTATAAAGCTGCCCCTGTAATGCTCCTGCAGCGCTGATCTCCGAGAGGAGGGAAATTCCTTTCCCTTGGTGTCATTCTCCTACACAATACCCAGGGTCCCGATGTTCTAGCAAAGCTGAATGGAGAGCTTGCTCTTTTTAAGTAAATGCAAAAGGCTGCGTTAATGCAACATTATAACTGCGCTTCGCTCCGTGGGCACACAAAAGCAGAAAAACGCAACCTTGAACTCTCCTCAGCAACTGTATCCCCGGCACGGTGGCATGTACACTAGTTTCTATTAGTGCATAGTTTCCTGACACAAACCCACTTTTCCCTCACCAAAACTTGGGAGTGATTAAGAACCTTTGGGAAAAAAACCCAGGTTTGAAATCAGAGAGTGATTTACTGGTGGGATTCCTTTTAAGTTTACAGCTGCCTGTAACGAAGCCCATGCTACTGCAAATGCTTGCACAATGGTGAAGTGCAGCTGCCCGACAGCAAGTGAGGCAAAGCTCCCCACTGTAAGACTCTTAGCATGTTCTACAACACAGCAGTTTCAAGCAAATGGAAAATCCATTCATTTCCTTGGATTAAAAGCCCTATAACAAAATTAAGATTAAAAGGTGATTACACATCACTGCTACAGAAGGTTAAAGGCTGAAAGATAATAAACTCCCACCTGAATTTTTCAGGCATGAAATCCACACCAGAGTAATTTCAGAAACACAGTGTGTGACTACTGTCTGTAAAGAAGAAAACCCTTTGAAATCCTTCTTTGAAAGGAGACTTGCACAGTGACTACAACATTACTGCACCTTAGGGTCTGAAAGAAACACTCTAAGGTATTTAAAAGGGAACTGTCATGAAGGAAAAAATATAGGTGAGACTGATAAAAGACGAAACAAGATTAAAATTGTAGAGTACGTAGTTTGCAAAGTCATCAAACATGAAAACTGAGACAAACTCAAAAAATACAAACTATCATAACTTGAAAAGACTGATTTTTTTGTTGTTTTGATTTGTAAGGAAAACAAGAATTTAGATATTTAAATAGAATTTTATGGTATCTGCATTTAGCTTTTTGTGTAAAAACCCATCATACCACCAAAAGCAAAATAAAAAATTACTTTTTAAAAAATATAAAAGTAATATTCATGCACCATATCTTTCAAATCCTGAACTACACAACCCCAACATTGCATTTTTTACCATTTGTGTGTTATTTAAGTATAACCTGAAAAGAGAAAATCTGTTAAACTCATATATTTGTTTCTTGGGTGGGATAGAGCTACGCTGCAATTTCCCTAAGTCTAAGCATGCAGTTTAGGCTAGTTTGTGTGTCTGTGTGGCCAAAAATCACTGTCTCTCTGTCAGAACGGTTATTGCATTTCTGTTGAAAGGAATAAATAGGTACAATATTTCTATCACAAATTCTTATGATTTTTCATTAAAGGAGAGAGATTCATAGTTGCTGTAGGAAATTTTGAACTTCATCACCTGCATGCTTGAATTCTCAAACACTGTGTGCCATATTTATCTTTTGCTTTGTGAAGATAATGGGATGATAACCCTGGAGGATAGCAAGTTTATCTTCTTGCTTGGACAACATAAGTGCAATACCTCTAATCTTTATTACATTATCTTTACAAATAACTATGGTACTTGTGATAATTTAGCCACTTCACTGGTTTGTTTGCTTCATATCGTTTCAAAGTATTTATTCACTGGTAATTTTTTTTTAACAGGCATTTTCAGGGAGAGTTTTTTATGCAATTATATTTCATTTTATTAAGTAGCAGCATAGCAGTAAATTTCTTCTGTGTTTCAAATGAACTGGTCCAATCTGAGCAGAAAAGATTTGTTTCTTTCCCACAGTACAGCAAAGAAGTGAAGTGACTCACACACACAACTAAAGTAATGCAGAAATATTTTCAGGCTTAAGGTACACACCCAGGAAAAAATTACTACAGCTTCTAACAGTGTTTTTTATTTGGTGGAAAGAACACTAACTGGAAATATCCAGTAGTTCTTTACTGTAAAGCATCTTACCTGTGCCAGCATATTTGTCTGTCATATTGATATCAATATCCAATTTTAAAGTCAGTATAGTCCTAATGACATCATCACTGCCTTTGCCAGCTGCCCACATGAAGGACGTCCTTCCCTCAAGATCCGAGTCATCTTTTACAGAAGGATGCTTCAAAAATACTTCAACTGTTTCCTGAAAAGACATACGATTGAAATTAGCATTAAAAGAAATCTGTAACAATCATAAACTACTGTGTCTCATTCAGCCATTTATGAGGAAATCAAAGCTTTGTTTGTCCTTTTTATGTTTACAGAGTAACAGCAACAGGAGCACTGTATTTTCTGCAATGATCTTTTCCTCATCAATGTTCATAGTGCAGCCTTAACTATGAGTTTAACAGTGTCATTTATTTTATGCTTTTTTTCTTCTTAGTATCAACCATCATGTGATCATCATAAGAAAGTAAAAGACACTGCAGTCGCTGTGAGGAAAGCAATGGGAAAAATACTATCAGCTTACCAAAACATTATAACACTATGATGCTAAAATAAAGTTCCTACAAAATATTCTCCTGCACATGCAAATGCCAAATTATTTAGTTTGCCAAATTCTAATAATTTGACTATTCAGAAAAAAAAAAAAAAAAAAGGACTGTGGAGGGCAACATAGACTCATTTCCTAATATTTAATATCAACAGGTGACTAATTGCTCAAATATTATTTAAAAACCCAGAAAATTGTTACACACTTGAGTACAGATTTTTCTGTAACTGTTACACTAAAAAAGTCTCTAAGTCCTAGCAAAAGGAATTATTTTTTAAAATGCTGTATTTGTGTTGAACTCTCAGCAAACAAGTCCACTTGCTTAACCTGCTACTAAATTCTTAATAAGCCACACAGGAAAGGAAGGGAGAGGAAATCGCAACTGCTAGAAAAAGAATTAGGGGAAGATTTTCCCATTTCTATCTAATGCCTTACAAAGGCTGTGTACTTAATATAGCTGGTAAATATCTCTTAAGAGCCACTGAGACGTGAGCCAATAAAAACTAAAAAAAGTAGGGTGCTTTCTTTTTATTAACTTTAATTTCTATATTTTATATTAACACTATATTCTTCTTTCCCCCACTTGTCCTCAAAATAGCTCTATCACTGCTCTGGGAAGGATGAGAATGAGGAATCAAATGTTTATAATCACAAAGGTATTTAAATGCCTACATTCTATTGATTAGTTTGGATTTTTTAAAACTAGTAGTACTTACTATTTCATTCTCCTAAAGAAATCAGCAATTTCTCATTTACCTTATGGTAACATGATCTAAGATTCTAACAGCTTCGTGAACTTGGGTCCACGTCTGAACTATCAGTTTATTGTGAAAGGGTCCAGCCAGCAAGACTGGAGGAATAACGGACTGGAAATAACGAGGAATGGAAACATTAAACCTTCCACACAAACCAGCATGTGTTTATAGCTCTGTGTACTCACGCTGACCACCACTACACCTCAGACACAAACGGCTACTCATTAGGCCAGCAACTCAGCACCCTACCAGTACTCTGCACTGCTGGAAATCCTGAAAAGTGAAAAGCAGGATGAAGGCTGTACCTTTTCAGTACTGAAGCACACAACCTACAAACATAAATAAGTAATTTCACTTTTCCATTAAGTTTTAGCAAAATAACGTTTCTTTCAACCAGTCTTTTATTCTAGAGTTTTCCACGGGAAAAAGAGGAAGAAAATCCTATAGTGCTATTAGACTTATTTTTCAAAAAGAAGCTGTCACAACTTGAAAACTAAAGCAAATTAAGTTAGAAAAGGATGGTTAAGAAATTTGAAAACGGAAGTATCAATCATTTTTATCCTACGTGTATTTTGTCATGAAAAATCACATGTATTTTATGTCTATTAAAATAAGGGGAGAAAAAGTAAAAAACAACAAAGCTGAAAAACAACACTAAAGGAGAGAAGTAAACACGTGTGATATCACATTTCATCCTGTCATATCAAAAAACTCTGAGAAATACTAAATATTATTTTTGAATATTCAAAAATAAGACAGGTATCTACAGTGCATTTACCAGGTCAGTCTATACAAGCATGTGAAAGGGAAGTACATTGTCTTGGATATCTCTGGAAAAATTCATTAAAAAAGATACATTTAGTCCTGCATACTAAATTCTGCATACTAAAATCCATTCTGATAGAGCATTTGCCTTCATACATGAAGTTCAAAAATTTATAATGATGTTTACTTAGCCCTTCTATGGGACTCATAAGCCAACTAGACTTCAGGCAACCTATCGGTTGGTTATATTAGGTAGCTTATTCTAGAACATTTCCTTGTATAATAAGTGGGGCATAAGTTAGCCTTAGACAACAAATTTTTCATATAAATTAAGTGCCAGCTAAATGCCTTCAGACTTTAAAAACCAAAAAAGTCACATTAAAGTAAGTAACCCACAGAAAAACGGAGCAAAGAACGAAATATAACTGAAAGTAACACATATTTATAATAAACACAAAAGAACAAACTTTTTTTACCATTATTAGGGACTAAGGAACAACACATTTTAACTGATAAAACGTATAATGCCTACCCAAACTTGGGCAGACTGAATAGAACAACAACATGGCTCTCGAACCATAAATACATAGATGCTACTCCCAAAATAAACATGGATGTGTCTCCACTCAGTTGTTTGACTATGTATATGGAATGCAGTGATGGGAATTACTCAAGGATTTGAATGTAACTGTGGAAAAAACCAAACAGCAGTGCTCAGAAGCCACAAGACTGGTAAAAAAGAAAGAAGCACCAGATACAGTTCAGGCACTCATCAACTGGGGCTCTGGGACACATCCCCAGCTGAAAGAGGCTTGCAGATCTGAAAGAGACTCCCCTGTTTGATTCTTCACGTACAGTGGGGAACAGTATGGTCACTGTAAGTACACAAGATGACAAACGAATGTCTCATTCCATCACCTACCCTAGTTCTCTATAAAAACCTAAACGATGTCATACTTCATCTGGTTGGTGGGATCAAAAGGCAGGAACATAATGAAGATGTTTCATAAAACTGAATTAACCTCAGACAAAGAAAGCCAATATGAAAAATGTTTTTTTAGGAATCTATTAAAGTAGAAAAGAAAAACAACGACAACAAAAAAGATGAAAGCATGTGGAGAGAATCACCAGATTGTAAATAGAAACATTCATTCTTTCCCATACCTCTGACTCAAGCTAGAAAGAAAGGCTTTTATAGCAAATATTTTAGGCGTGTGAGTCAGACCCAAACTGTAAATGTAATGGACAATAATCAGCATAAATAAAAAATTCTCTAAAAAAGGTGTAAATTAAACACAGAGATATGCTGCAACAAAAGTCTGAATTTAAGTAATATCTGTATGGTCTTACTAGGATTATACAAAAAAAAAAAATCCCCCCAAACTCACAAGGAAACAGAGGGTGACAGTTGTGGTATTAATATACATGGGTCAGTTCCCTCTTTCAGTAGTACTTCTGGATTTGTTAACTTGAATGGTTCTCAAGGGCATTAAAATTGTACTACTTTTATGAAAATTAATATGTGGGTAGGGAAGAAAGACCCAAATTAGTATCCTTGTTCAGAAAATGCTGCAGTATGTGCTACATAACTACATTAATTAGGCACTAAATAGTCCTTTTTGTAAATGAAGATTATGAATAATACAACTGAAGCAGCTTAGATGAGAGCTCTCAGTCTACTATGGATGGCATAATTCAACTGTGAGAGACAGAGCAGCAGGAAAAAAAGGCCTTCCTAAGTTCCAGTCCTTCAGAACTACTTTTAGAATAACATCTATAACCAACAGTGATTAAACTGCTGACACATATATATATTTATATTTTAGCTCTACTTTATCTGATCTTGCTCTGGAAGAAAATTAATTATTCTACCAAAATATAAGAATTAGGTTGTCTGGGAAACCAATTTTCTTTGTTGTCTGAATTAAAAAAAAATTAATAAAATATTAAAAACTTAAAAAAGCTTTTAAAAATATAGTGCTCATGGGGAACTGTGACAAAAGGTGCTCACTCTTTAGCCATGCTTTATGAGACAATAGCTCATTCATAACAGCAAATATTCTTAAGTTAATCACCTTCTGGAAGCAAAGACTGGTTTGGCTGGTACTGTAGCAGCTGTGCATATAAACACACAGGTGATCTTCCTCAAAATACCTCAGAACTCCTTATATTTTGCTATAATAAACCTCAAAAAGTAGAAGCACTGTAAAATAGTAGGTGCCATACTGCTTTCTGTTGAAGTACTTAAATGATTACTGTATGTTCTGATGAAAACACAGATCAAAGGGCCTTTCTTTGTACAGGAATTTAGAGGTTTTAAATCTATTTTTAATACTTTGAAATTAACCACATTTATATCACATAGAGGAAAATTCTGTATTAAGCTTGTGAAGACAACTCTTGTGTTTATATGATTTTAAAAACAACTCAAACACTTTATTACATTATAAATGTGTAAAATATATTTACTTCACATTTAGGTTATATGCTACTTACAGCAAAGTTGCTCTGTGCTGCATAATGTAGGGGTGTTGCACCTTGACTATCGGATGGGATAGTTCCAAACTTATTTCTTTCTAACAAGAGATGGACAATCTGTGCATGACCTAAGAAAAATAATATAGTAAAGCCAGATATGTATCAAATCCTAAAGTTAAACATTCCTCTATAAAAAACAAACAAAGGTAAGAAAATGAATAGACTTCAGTAAATAATAGTATGCTTGTATTTTAGCCATTAGAGTCTAAAAATAAGAGGGGAAGCGTAAAACTTTATATTTGACCTACTAGGCCTGGCATGCACCTTCTTCCCAATAGTATTCCAGCTGCACACTCCACAGTCTCATTTTTGAGGGATATCTGTAAATCAGAATGATCTATGAATGGGAACATGTGGAAAGATTTTGTTTCTTCTATAAGAACTCATTAGAGCATTTCCCTAAACAAAGAAGCCAGCAGTAGCCAGTCAGACAACTCTAATATTAGCATGGCAATGAATGAATTGAATATTTCCAGAAAAAAAAAACTCTGCTAATTTAGCTGAGATGCTGAATTTGAGTAAGAAGTCAGTCAGAAGCACTAAAGTGAGCACAGACTGATGACGATCAATATTTGTCCCTCTACATTAAAAAGCAGGTTAAACCAACACTGACAATTACGTTACATTTATTTTCTGTAAAACTATGTGAATTCTTCACTTAGGTTTTATTCAATTAAAATTTCAGCAGAAGATTTTTAGCAGAATCTGGAGGCTAGTCTACTACCAGCAGCCATATCTGCAGTAAACAATGACACACACAACTCCTTCCATCAACCCAGATTAGAATACTTTTAGATTAAAAATCACATTTTCGGGGAGATGGGTAAATTTTAAATCCACTCCACAAACAAGAAAACAAAGACACAATACATTAATACTGCTACTAAAGTCAACTGATTCTTTCATAAGCAATACAGAGCTCACAGAGTATCTTAAAGATCTGGTGTTTAAGAGATACTATAAAGCATAACTACTCTGATTTTACAGGAGAAATATTCCAGTATCTGACATGTGGGGGGGGGAAAAAAAAAATCAAATTTACAGCTTGTTACTTTTGCATCATTGACTTGCATGACTTTAGAATAAATGAAAGAAGTAGGGAAACCTTTCTCCTTGTAGTGGGCTTTTTAAATGAAAACACCAACAATTAGAGAATAAAGCTGTGTAACAGTTGTTGTCTGTAGCTTTTAAAAACCTAAGAGGTGGAGGACTAGGCAAGTCTCCTTTTGTGGAATGGCACTTTCAAATATTATATATAGAGAAATATCAGAAACAAGAGAAAATGGCCAACTTGGGCCAAAAAGGATAAACAACTATGTAGGCATTATTTTTCTAGGGTCTTTAGGGTGTACAGGAAAGCTCTTTCCAGCCATTAAGACAAACATGGACCATCACAACAATCTATCACTTCCTGCCAGAAAAAACATTAAGAAGAAGAGGTGCGATGTTGCTGTGCTCTTCCCATCTCAAGACTACAAGAAGTGAATTGAGGTGCACTGGAAGAAGTTGGTTTTGAGTGCAATCCCTAGCAGGGAAAACACAGAGGAGTACTGAGCCTGGAAAAGAAGTTTCCTGAACCTTCAGGATAAACAACTAGAAAAAGGGTAACTGAATTCTGTAATCAGGACAGGAGGACTACCTGAATTATCTAGGAGAAAGGCGGCTTGAGGGAGTTGTAAAAAATCTTTGTATTGAATGTAATGATAAACAAATTGGTGCAAAGATGAATCTCATTTGGACATTATTGCAAACATTAAAACTCAGTTCCCAAGGTCAAGAACTGTTATTTCAGTAGCGCTTTATTTTAGAAGAGATTTGACTTGGCTGAGACTTTTATCTACACAAAAGAAAAGGTAACAGGAACAACAATGCCCTAAGGTGCAGTCACATGCAGCCCATCACCTGTTTAATGTTTTAGACTCTTTGAGATATATATACAGCATCTAGTATCTAACTTAAAAACAGAACTCTAAAAATGAATCATGATTTACCTAGGAGGAGTTCCCCAGGGGCATATGCCACCTAGAGACCTCATCACGTTCCCAAAAGACTCTGGAGGTCTTGGTACATGTTCCCTCTTTAGTTCACATTGATTAGACAATCCATTTTTCCAACAGACAAAACTTCTCTCAAATACAATCAATTTCAAAACACGATAAATTTTGCTTCTTGGGCAAAACCAAGTGCTAGTGACTATTTCTTTGGGAGACTGATCCTATGACACTTAAAATGTTTCATGATTTCCCTCTAAAAATTCAATATCCTTACTTGAATGCAAACGCAAACCTGAGAACACTTTTTTTCTTTTTTCGTTTTTTAAATAAACATAATCAAAATACATGTGTGTTGTCACTGGAGTTGCAGTAACTTGCTCCAGTGAGCAATTTGATACTTTTATGGGCATTCTTTGTCTGCAGTGTCCCAAAGGGTCAAGGGTATGAAACCTGCTAAAAAGGGAGAAAGAGTGTTTGAAGATTCTTTTTATCCACTACATGGTGTTTATTTTGTCCACCTGCACACAGGAGAATGGAAAATAGGAGGTCACTTTTCTGAATCGTATTATTTTTTGTGCCTTTCATTTTATGGCCTGCATTTGTCTATGTTTAGACTATTTATATTCAGCCAAACAAGTTTTTACCTGTTTTGTAAAGATCCAGTTTTGTAACCTGTAAAACCAAACCATGCAGAACTCATACATGCAAGGTTATAATTTGCAGAGCATCTAAGTCTCAGGGTAGCAACCTTAACAGAAAAAAAACTATATGAACAAAACTTCTTGTCAGGTCTGATTTGATTGTCATAATACGTCTGATGAAGAGCTTGTACTAGAAGCTGACACTTTAGTTATATGTATGACTTTCATGACCTGCATTTCTCTGTTTTTAGACTACTTATATTTAACCAGTCAGGTTTTTACCTGATTAGTTAGCACACTTCTAACATATGTCACTGCCAACTCCTCCGTGCTGTGGAGCACTCACTTCCCTCAGGCACCTCACAAACCCTATGTGACTGTCTTGAACACAGACCAAGTGAGGGTGCTTGCATCAATCCATATAGCAAATACTAGTAGTTTGCTCATGTCTCCAGATCAAAAATAAACAGAAGTTGACATACGTTCTTCATGCATGCCGATGGATTGTTGTGCATATATGCTGGGGTGTGCACACCCCACTTCAGACACCACTGCTCTAGAGTACCAGTTGGTACTTATTTTTACTTATGAATAAAGCTACTTAGACGAGAAGATCTCAATATGGTCTAATTGTTCTTATATCATGAGCACATACAATTTGCTGAAGTAGCAGACAATTACAACGCTTTGGAGAATCTGAAGTTAAAAAACAAAATCAACACACGGCTTATAATCCTGGTCTAGCAGAAACTATTATTGTTCTAAGAGATTAGTCAGTGTAATGCCAAGATGGAATTAAATAAAAAACACAGATCAAACACAAGAGTCAATTAATTATTAAATGACTTTGGCATTGTTCAGTTTACCGAGTAAGGCTGCCCAGTGAAGGGGAGTTCGAAACAAGTTGTCGTAGGATGTCACGTTGCAGCCGTCGTACGAGGTCAGGACGTCAACGACTGCCACGTTCCCATCAGCCACAGCAAAGTGGAGGGGAGTCCGTCCTTCATAGTCTTGCCAGTTCAGCAGAGATTCTGTAGGTGCAGCTTCCTTCAAAAAAATAAATACAAAATGAAAAATATATTTAAGTTGAAGAGAAAAACCTATATACTCTCTACAGATTTTTTTTTTTTTTTGAGTCTTATAATAAGGAGATAAACTGTCATCGTTCGGCAGAATGCAGCTCTGCAACCAAATGCTTTTGTTATGTTATAGGTTATTTTCAAGTATTTCTTATGGAGTTTTTTTTTTAAAATATAATTTATTGCAAAAGACCTGATTTTTGGTACATACCCTGTAGTTTTACCAGTCTGTTGTGCAGGCGGCTCCGTACAGAGATCTTTAAAAGACTGACATGAGCTCTTGTGAAAATAACTAGATCTTCTTGCTTAATTTTCCAAGTTGAAACTTGATTTTCTAATATATAAACAATGTATACATTTTTATTTTTCACCTAGGACACTCCCCCTTTTGCACAAGCTAATCTTATGGTTTTTATTATAATACTTTTCTAGCATTACAACTTTAAAATTTTAATACTTTTCTAGCATTTTAAAACCACTTTACTATCAAAGTATTTCTAAACAGGATGTGAAGGTCTCTAGCTGACAGGATAGAAGTAAGTTAGTGTACTTCTAATGAATGCATGTACTTGTAATAGGCTTAATTTTGAATTCAAAAAAATCTTTTAAAGTATCGTGATTAGTCATTTGACAAATAACACCAGCATTGATACATATCTTGACTTTTCATCACATTTTCCTAAAAAACATGATAAATTGGTTTCACATAAGGCCCCTAGTTATATAGTTTCCTGTTATGATAATTTCCTCTCTCATCAACTTTTTTTCTTTGTGACTTTCTTTCTGAGGCAAAAGAAGAGAACAGGTACAAATAAACACCATCTTGGCATTGCAGAGATCTCCAAATGGCAAATATCATAAAGGCCCATGAAATACAACCTTTAAACGTCACCTTCCTGAAAATGGAGGTATCTCAAAAGAAAATGGTAAACCCTAAACCAATTCAGAAGTCAGGACACCAAGCATTTAGAGCAGAAGCAGAAGGTCAAAACAAGAGCTGAAATAAACTCTAAGGAGTAAGTCTGCTGTTCTATCTCCAGCAATTTAGAACAATTCACTGAAGTCATGGGAACCCTGCACAAAAGACAAAAGGAATGTAGTCCTGAGATTTTTAACTTCCAGCACTAAAGTGGATTTTAATCCACAATAACTGAGAATAACAATGATCCTGAAAATGCAGAGCCACACGGTATTTTAAAACATCCTTATGAAGGAGGGAGGACTGTGATCAGTGCAGCTTAAGAGTTAAAGCAAGTTCCAAATTACTTTTACCTGCATTATTTGAAATGCAGTAGCTATTGCATAGAAAATGAACTTCTAACTTTCAGAATGACAAATGAAGAAGCAGAAAGTCAGTAAATTCCAATTATGGTTTCTATCCAAATATTAACTGACCAAGGTTGTACATTCTATATGTTCCATTTAATAGATAAAAAAAACCCCCAAACCTTTAGTCATATTTAACCATATTTCTTAAATGCAATCTGGCTTAATTAATACTGCAGTAGTAACCTCAGCCCTGCAATGCCCTGATTCTTTGTTTTTTACTGTCTTTCTTTAAGCAGTGTTAACTTAAACCTCCTAATATTTGATTAATATGTTTTCTGAAGATAAAACATTTACATACTTTGCATACTATATGTAAATGTTAATTAAGTTGCCTGTCACATAAAAAAACTGCACTAGTTTTACACATCAGTAGTGCTAGTCATGTTTTGCTAGAGAAAAAAAAAATAGTTTGAAACATTCTGTAGTTCACTACTATAACTAGCCACTAGTAAAATAACAGATAAGTTATTAAAACCCAAAATATGTAAATATGAATCTCTTGACTAAAAATACAAAGTTAGCATTGTTGCACACAGGAAGCACAATAATCAAAGCATGAATAACTTCTTTTAATAACCATTCAAAAGCATTTATCTGAGCTGTTACAGTGAAAAGTGAAGCTTTATGTTCCTCCCTAGCTTTAATAACTCTCAAGAGAAAGCTAATTGACAATACGCTTACTTTCTGTCTATTCAAACAGCTCAGCAGGGGGAGTATAGAGCCTACTGCAAAAATTCTGAAGTGATCTTTACGAGAGTCACTTTTAAGACTGACTAAAAATGAATAATATGCACAGAAGTTATTATCAAAATTCTAACTCCATCAGAGGAAAACCTGTTTGAACAAAATGGACAAACAAGAAAACAAATGTTTCACTTTACCTAAAATGTACTGATGTAATCTAGAAAGCTAATTTTCCAGCCTTCTAAAAACACAACATGCTAAATAAGTTGCTCCTAAAACTCCTGGCTCAAAGTCACTGATGCTCCCCAGAACATATCCCCATAATTAGAAGTGTTACTCTTGCAAATAGTAAAGAAACTTTTAATGATAAGGACACTATTATATTCTAGTTTAAAAGCACTCATGTTTTGAAATTTTTGGCCCCTTACACTAAACTTTTCTACGCCTTCTTCTGCCTACGTTCAAGAGTATAATTTCTTGGGATTTTAGATTATTTTAGTGTAAAACTAAGTATAGTTCAACTGTCAAACTACATTAATATTTTAAGCACAATATGCAGAAGGAACAGAAGCTACGCATTTTTCTGCAGCAATTAGAACAATGGAATTGTAGGCAACAATGGAAAGTGTTTTATAAATAAATGTCACGTCTCTTACCATGAAGAATAAATAAAGAGAAGAGATACAAAATAGACAAGAGAGTACTAAGCAGTTGTTGGAACCTTACTCTGTTCTTTCCTCCTTAAATCTTCCCAATGTTTTTCATGTAACCAAGCTGAATCTGGAAAGGTGGAAAAGGAAGTTGACCGTGAGAGGTTCTCCAAATTCAGTTTCTCTCTACTTCACGTATTTACTTTCTAAATATGTCATGAGTTCCATTTTCACTGTATTTCATGGATGTCAATATTAGATATAACCAATTTATGCATAACTGTCCCTCCTGCAAATCCAACCTACTTCAGCATTCAGTTGAGCTTTATTTTCTTTTCATTATTATTTATTTTGACAATCCCAATGGGCTAAGTACTATACAAACATCAAACAAAAAGATGATCCTTAGTTTTATGAATTTATAAACAAGAGACAACAAATGGGCACATCCAGATGGCAGCGCACAGAAAAACAAGACAATGTTTTCTAGTATCATAGACTGTGGTCTCAATAAAACCAGCAGCTTAACTTTCATCAAGTTTTTCTAAAGTAGCACCAGAGAATTCCGAGTAGGACATTACAGAAAAATAATTTTCTGGGGAATTCTTTTAGAATGTTACAGATAATGTGAGAGAAACAACAGCAGTGTTGTTTTTCATAACTTAGTCAGCAGGCAACAAAGACTGACAATGCAGATTGACCAGTGGCAGCCATCAATATCTGACTGCTCTCAGAGCAATGGGGCACAGCTTACAGCACTCCTATCATGAAAGCAAAGACAAATGGTTTGTGTTGGATGTGATTAAAAAAAAATAGAGAGGCACCAGTGAGGCAGAGATGTAGGGTTTTTACACTGCTATCACCACAAGACAATATTCTCATGAGCTTAGAAATGCAATCAGGAAAGTTAAGACACAAGATGACAGAAATTTTAACTATGTCTACATACCTTAGAAATAGCATGCAGAAAGAATGTGAAAAGCTATAAAGCTAACCTATATGTGAAGGCCTAGAGAGGAATGATTATCAAAGGTTATGGTTGGGCAATAGTTCTGGAACCAGGCAATGTGGCAAAAAGTAGGTATGAAAAGAAGGGGAGACTGTGAGCTCTGCTAGGTAGATATCTGTCAAGACAAGTAAGAAAAACACTTCAGTTTAGAGAGAAGACAAAACCTTCCTACAGGATTAAACTCAGAGGCACCACCGTCAACACAAAAGGCATTTTATAATCAGCAACAGATTCAATCAACAGATTGATTATCTAGTAACAGTGTTTCTATATCATCAACTTTTAAAGCATATTCTGTAAGCTAAATTACTTTTTCATTTAAACTTGTTATTACTTCACTCCATCAGTGAGTATGCATAGATATAACTATTTGGAATATAAACTATTTAGTTGATGCATGAAAAAGCCTAGATGGAATCAAGAATATACTCTTTTAACTGTTAGCAAAAAAAACCAAAACCAAAACCAAAACAAAAACCCACCAAAAAATCTGGGCATGATCACGATTCTGTATTTAGACCTAAATAAAATCTTGGAGAACACATTCAATAAGGAGACAGGTGTTTTTGACCTTTGTAGTGCATCTGGCTGGAATGGAGCTAATTTTCCTCTCAGCAGCAGGTACAGTGCTGGGCTTTGTATTTGTGACTAAAGCTGCTGGTAACACAACCGTGTTTTGGATATTACTGAATAGTGCTTGCACAGCATCTAGGATTTCTCTTTTTAATGCTCTGCCCTGCTCCCCTGCTCCCCCCAGTGAGTGGGCTGCAGGTGGGCAAGAGACTGGGAGGGGACACAGCAGGGACGGCTGACCCAAACTGACCCAAGCAATATTTGATCCTATATAACACTCTCACCAAAACAGGCCAAGGAAAGGAGACAGAAGGAATGCTCATGGCTACAGGGTTCGCACAATAAAGGTGCTGAAGCTTTTCCACTTTCCTGCAAGTGGCCAATATCTGCCTGATGATGAGAAACAGTGAATAAATTCCCTTTTTTTGCACACATCTTTTGCCTTCAATACTAAACTGTCATTATCTTCAACCACTCATATTCTCACCTTGCTTCTATTTTCTCCCAGTCTCACAAGAGGGGAGCAAGCAAGTGGCTGTGCAGGTGTTAGGCTGTTGGCTGGGGCCAACCCACTACAACTTTTAAAAACATTTACCTTGATCAGCTAATGTTTGAAAAAGTCTGTATTTGAATACAGCAATCCTCACCTACTTTTCAGCAAATTTAGTTCTCTTGTGCGATAGAAAAGTAGATGGAATATACAAACTAAAACTAAAAATATCTTGAATAAACAGAAGTAATACAGAAATAAAATCACATTAATTTAATACTGGAAACTTCTCCAAAACTATTTTTACAGGGAATAAAAAAAAAAAGTATCAGTAACTGTAAGATTATCAGTATGATTTGGAGAATTTGGAGAAAAGTGAAGCAAATTTTCATATGCCACTCATAAGTTCTCAACTTGCAAGCTAATCAAGCAAACAGACATATCAGTCATTGTAGTTAGCTTGCAATCAATATGTGTCTAGTTCTGAAAGACAAAGATTGTTGTAATATACAACAAAAATTCATTTGAGACTTCTGTATCTTTCCATGCTAGTGAAGTTCAGAAATCTCCACAGAATAAAAATCAAGGTAATAATCAAATTGAGCACATAATTTCATTGTACTCATTATAACTGTCAGAAAATTAAACTGAAATGCTGTTGAAAGAGGAAATATATCATCAAGGAAAAATTATTCCATCTGGTACACAAAAATATTTGGAAAGTCTTTCAATAAATGGATCATGAGCTGACTGATAATTGATCAAATGTTTCCCAAAATTCTTACTCAAAAGATGAAATAAAATTAGACTTTTCAGTACAGCTAACCAGTAATACACTTTCAAATAATGAAGAAAAGACACAGAATAAAGAAATCAGTTTGCAAGATGCATCTGAGATGAGCAATATGACTGGTCATTTTAACTAAGAGAACTTACAACCCCTTCCTCCCTTCCTTAACCCCTAAATGAACAAGTTACATGCATCAAACTAATGAAGAGAATATATATAGTCCATGAGTTAAAGATATTCATTCACAGAACTCAAAAAAAAAAAAGCTCTTGAAAGAGGGCAAAACTATATAAGATGATTTCTTACTAAATTACTGGATTTAGGAAAAGCAAATTATTTCCTTCTCAGAGTCAGTGGACTAAAATGAAAAACTTCAAGGATATAAAAAATGTTTCTATCAGAGTAAAGTAATAAATACATTGTGTTATATATACAATAGACTTTCTTACCAGAATACATTTCACTGTGTGAACTGCACTAGGGTCCTTGTTGTTAGCTGCCCAGTGAAGTGGGATTTTTCCTTCAATATCAGGGATACCAATATTTGAATCATGTTTTATGAGAAGTTTCACATGCTCTGGGTTGTTGTAGTAGGCGCTCCAATGCAATGCAGTTTGCTGGAACACAATATTCACAGGTTTTACACGTTGAAAAATGAATATAAGATGAAAATTAAAGTTGGTTAGAACCTGAAATATAACTTAACTATATTTTAACACGATGAATGGGATTGCCTAGTCCAACTCCTCTGCTCAGACATGGTCAACTAGAACAGGCTGATCAGGACACTGTCCAGTCAGATTTTTAGTTATCTCCACAGATGGAGACTCTACAACCTCTCTGGACAACCTGTTCCAATGTTTGACCTTCCTCACAGTAAAAAAAAAAAATTTTCAGGTTTAAACAGAATTTGTTATATTTCAGCTTGTGCACACTGCTTCTTGACTGTTCACTTGAGACCATTCAGAAAAATCTGGTTCCCTCTTCTTTACTGCCTCCCATCAGGTAGTTATACACAATTGGTAAAATCACCCCTGAACTGTCTCTTCTTCAGGCTAAATATTTACAGGTCTCCCAGTCTCTCCTTGATGTCAGGTGCTCCAATTGTTAATCACCTTTGTGGCTCTCCACAGGATTCACTCCAGTATGTCTGTGCCCTTACTGTACTGGAGAACACAGAAGCAGACACAGAATTCCATTTGTGGTAGCACCACTGCTGAGCAGAGGAGAGGGGCCACAGGTAAAACCAGCTTTAAACTGTGGGTAAAGGAGCAATCTTTTGTTACACTTCAATAAAGAGGACGGACAGAAAACAGTGTGTGTACCTAAGGAGGGTGACAGCTCAAAATTAGTGGCAAACAGCTTTAAACAAAACTGAACAAGAGGCACATTTATCCCAGTAAGACTAAATAGCCACACATCTCTACGACTGAGGACCGAATTAGGTCTAAGCTACACCATCTCACACGAGACCCACACTGAGAAGACCTTATGCTTGGAATAGAAGTATTTCTGCTAGAAGATGAATTGCTTCGTACGAGGCTTCCTTGGACTATGGCAGGAGAATACTGTCCATGCCACTTAACCAGCCAACAGGGCAATGCCATCGGGTGCAGCAATTTCAGATGTGGAGAAAATATGTGAGATTGTTATTCAGCAATCACATCCAAGCTAAACTGACCATGTGAAGCAGGCCTCAGCACCAGAGCTGCACTATAGAATAACTCCAGTAATTAGTTTGGTCCCTCTTGAATTTGGAAAGAGCGAGATAGAATGTATGAGTTCACAACCATATCCTTAACATCTCCGTAAAGGAGGATGGGAGAAAGGAGCCTATTTTATGTGTTTGTTTCTTTACACTGTCAGTTTAGTACCATGGTAACATAATATAATGGCACAACATTTTTGTCTGCTTGGTAGCTCCCTGAAAAATAGCTAATTCTGAGCCATAACTGGAGGGGCTGCAAGGGTAGGACTGATAACTGACACCACAGACAACATACAGTCTCGCACCATAAACCACGTTCAAACCATCACAGCCTGTTGGGATTTGAACTCAAAAAAACTCACAGCAGGAAAAATTTATAATAATTTTTCTAAATATTTCTTAAGTGGAACTGATCGGTATCCCTAGAAACTGACAGTAGCAATGAAAGCAAAACCTCTGAATTACCAAGAGGCCAGCGTAGCCTTGGTTTACTGGTTTCTCTCACTTGCTACCTGGCTTCTAGTCAGCTGCCTAGATGGAAGTAGATGTAAAAGACAGTTGTTCTCTCTCATCTTCAGAAATTCTATTTGACAACCTGGATGTGCACAGTTGCAGTAAAGGAAACAAACTATGAGCTCAACTATGAGGTCAAATGCCTTCGACTCTGTCCCTGAGACCGCCTTCCATCAACCTGAATTCCATCTTTGGTACTGTGACTACTTATGACACAAATGGGAATAAAAGTGCTCCACATGTTGTGGGAAACCTGGCAATGCTTTAATATTGTCTTGGAAATTTGTTAAACAAAAGGCAAAGTTCCTAAAGGGTTTTGGCTGGTTTCCATATAACTTTGTTAATTAACATGGACAGAAGTTGGCATGACCTCTCCAGAATGCCAGCTGCAATTATAGCCAGGGTTTCCATGATACACTTTAGAATATCCTGGAAGGCAAACAGCTGATTGCTAGGGCACAGGCTGTTCAATTCCATTGTCCAGAGGGGACAGAAGATTCATTTTCTGGAAACTGGGCTTGCAGGTGTCTTATCCTGCTTCCTGGATGAATCAGACAAAGAATTTCAGAGTTTAAGGAGTCACACTGATATAAAGTCCAATCTCCTTCTCTTACTATGTCCTCTTCTGGTAGAATGAAAACCCACTACATAAGATATGGAATGATGATTTCCACTAAGACCAGCCTTGCCAAGCTGGTACCCTGGTTATCAGCTGATCCAAATACACTTCATCAGGGCACTCACATTTGAATCAGTGGTAGATTAGTGCCTGGTGTAGAGAGTTTTTGAATCAGTTCCAAGATCACTTACAAACTGTAAGAAAGATCTTTCTGCTCAATGTTTAAAAAGCCTCCATCATCAGGAACAGTCCCGGCTGCATTCAGTACTATGCCTACCTTGTCAATGGTAGTTACAGAACTGGCTTTTGGTTTTCCTTTTCCTATCTACATTCACAGTGTCTGTGGCTTAGGGACCATTCATATCTCTGGGTTCTTTGAAAGAAGTCTCTTTCAGATTTCAGAACACACAAACTTCTCAGCACATGACATTTAAACCAGATACTTCCAGATTAACAGGTCCTCAATAATCACTAGAAATCTGTCACTAAAGGCAATGTGATTATCTCCCAAACAGAACACGCATCTACTTTATTCAAAATGTATGTGAAAACAAAAAATCCTTTACCTAGGATGTCTGCCAGGACTGTGTGGAAGTCCTGTGCCTCTTCATGCCCTACTAGTAATGCTAACACAGGCAACTGTTTCACACCAGTTTTAAATCAAGCATTGCTAAACACTCAAATTTAAGAATGATGCTAATCTGAACATCTTAAAAATACAGTTACTGTACACTAAATAGTAACCCTTCTTTTAAAATGGGTTAGTGTGCTACTACTGTGAACCAGCAGTACTTCTCTGTATGAAGAGTAATAGTAAATCAGTTGCTTTAAGAACTGTATTACTTTCCTTCTAAGATCCATCATCCCTTCTGGCTGGTGATTTTAATGATAGCTTTTTTTTAACAAACACCTGTAGATTATTTCCTGGGGGTCTCAGAAGTCAGTGTGAAGCAGGCTGGTAATTTTATTGATGTGGCAGAGCATAACTTGACTTTGCAAAGGGACACGAGGCAACTCATGATAATATATGCACTATATGATATATTTGAAAAGTCACCTGGAGATTTCCTGACCTTTCAAGCAGCTGTTGTCACTACAGATGCAGAAAATGAGTCTGAAGGACTGTATTCTAAGAAGGTAGCAATGTAAAGCTCTGAAGATGTTAAGATTACATTTTCTCCCGAGGAAGCCTGCAGTTTCACAAAACAAATGCCAAAGTGACTAACTGGTGCTCTGCTTCAAATCAAAGTCTCATGCCAGAATGTCAATCAACTTCATCGTCACATCCCTCACTAAACGGTGCACTCGTGCAAACAACAGTGCACAGGCATTGATATGGACAGGAATTGGTCCATTTTATGATGATAACAACAACAACAAAAACTTGATACTTTTTCTTGTCCCTGTTAGAAAATCTGCTTGACAAATGGCATCACATTCTACCCCAAGCCAAAATGTCATGCATGACTAGAAGACTCTAAAGATTACCCATCTTTACTTCGAGATACAGGAAACAAAGGACAGTTGACCAGATGGATTTAGTCTATTCTCCATCTGTCCCATTGAGGAGGTGGAGTGAAAGAGTGGCTGGGTGGGCATATGGCTGCTTGCCAAAGCTAACCCAGCACACATTTCTAAAAGGTGGCACCTCTGGACAAGCTGTATCAGTATCACCACCACCGTAGTAGCCATAGTGCAGAGTGAAGTTGATCATCCAGTGTTAGGCAGGATGCCTGCAAACTCCAAACCTGCACCACCTCAGCACTACAGGAATTTCCTTTCTTATATTTTTTTAAGCCCACCTTCAGTACTGGCAAATATTTTAAGGCCTTTTGTATAAAGTTTTTTAGTGAGTCTGATCATTAAACGACTGTGTAGGGGCTTTCCAAGGAAGAAACACACATGCTATCCAGATTCTATCAAGGACCATAATACTACAGAAAGACTTAGACCTTAAAACCAGTGGGTGTTGAATCCTCTACTATTCCATGTACTCTCAAAAAGAAAGTCAATGAACTCAGTGCAGTGAACTTATAAACCATCATCAGGAAAACATTAATATTTCTAAAGGTGATTATTATAACACCAGCATTAGCCACTCTTTTGAAGACTCAGGAAAAATTTATTACTACTGAAATAATTTATCACACACAACTGTTTGATGCATCACCAATTTCTAAAGTTGCTAAAAGTATTGTCTTAAATTAAGCAGTATTTTTACCTTGTTTCTGTCCTGGGTATCCACTTCTCCAGGTGCCATATGTTTTAGCAACAAAGCTAAACATTTTGGGCTTTTGTGACGCGTAGTTAAATGTAAGGGTGTCATGTCCTCTAAGTCCTTCTGCATCCAGTTCCCTCGGCGAGCCAGTAGCAGTTTCATGAAGCGATAATTTCCCTAGGTAAAGAAAAATATCAGGAACTTATTCCAGTTTATCAAACCAAGTGATGATACTGTTTAGGTACACTTCCTGTTGTTAATGTGTGTCTGAAAAAAAAAAAAAAGGCACCAAACCAGTTCTAAGCTTTGGAAATATCTAATGAAGACCTTTTATTAAAAACCATTAATGCTTTTTCAGCCTCTTTTACTGCTTGGTATGAGACACACAGCTTCCATTAGCAGAGTGTGCAACACAGGGTTCAGTAGTACCGAAAATTCCGCAACATTGTCAGAGTTTCCTGGCAGTTTAAGCTCAATAAACATTATGTAAGAACTGAAATAAGACCATTACCTGCCAGTCTCAGGAAGGTAGACTGTTATTAAATAAGGAAAATAAAGCTAAACATGAAGGACGATTACAAATTTCAAAATAAAGGTAAGAAAAATAATTGAGAACGATTCAGAGCAATCAAATGTATTAATCTGAATGAGCAACAAATACATGGAAAACTGATTGCTTCTTACCTTTTTAAATTGGGAACTATGGATGAGTTTTGATCTCCGGTATGCATGCTAAATGGATGGGACAGCTAGCTTTGCAACACATTTAAAATACTTAACACTCTGAAGTTACTAGATTTTCAAAAGAAACAATGTAGAAATGCCTCTGACACTAATAATTGATGGTGGATCCCAAACAAAACAATCCAGTTTTATTTCTCAAATCATTGAAGAAACCAGTCAAAAATTAATGTTATAATCATGCAGTCATGAAGGAGCTGTAGTGATTTAAGCCAGCCTTGACTTGCTACTGCCTCTTGCTTGGAGGTTATTTTCCATATATGCTACATATAACACTTTCATGCTTCTACTTCAGTATAAAGTCTGTTGAGTTTTTCAAGGCACCTTCAGCCATTAAGTTTCAGTCAAGGACCAGTAACAGCTGGAGCAATAACTCATTAAAATAAAACATCTGAATCTAGCTTGTGAGACCATGTTTTAAATATCCCTTTTCTTTCCCCACTCTAACTTTTAACATTTCCTAAAGTGAAAGGAGTGTGCCGTCTACTAGTTTTGCTCATTGGCTCCCAATGCTTCCCAAAATATTAGTTTTTGCCAATTTCACATTTTGACAGGTTAAGTAAAAGTATCAATTACCCATAAACATAAAGAAAATAGAAATCTCTGAGGAGAAGAGAACTTGTATGAATTTCCTCCATTCAGGGAAAAGCAGCAGCATTTGATGAAGCTCTCTTAGATGATATACACAGGAAAGGTGACACTCAGATCAATAGAATTCACATCTTTGCATTCTTCTGCTTATGAAACTACCAGAAAATTAACATATTTCAGCCTGCTACAACACTTTTATAAATCCTGTATCTTAACTCAGTCCCTTTAGGCTGTCTTTTCAAAAATACTAAAAAAAAAAAGGTCATCATGTAGACAAGTCTAAGCAGTGCTCATGAATGGGAACACTTCTGTAGATCCTAAGACTCAAAACTGCAAAGCAGTCTATCAGCAGAATGGTAGGGTGGAGATGGGCCAAAGGATTCCAAATCCCACTCCCCCCCAGCATCCAGCACCAGGGCATAAAAAAAAACTAGTTTCCTTTCACATAGTAGCCATAAACATTGGAAGGGCAGATTTTACGTGTATTACCCTTCTGCTCTTTGTCTAATAAAAAGAGAAGAGCTGAGCTTTATGTGGGCAGAATGGATTTCACCAAGTATGCCTAAAATAAATGAATACGTTGGTTTTTTTTTTTTCCCCCGTTACACTATTTTCTTTTAAAATACAAGTCAGAGAAAGCAAATCATGAATGAGGCCAGGCAAAATAACCTCCTCCTGCTTCTACAGTTCATTGTCATTGGTCCTTGCTCTTTAATGAAAGTCTACAAGAAAAGTCTGCAAAAACCTTACCACAACCCTGCCTGAAAATGCAAACTTCCCTTGTCAGAGGTAGCATGGCTACTGCACTCTCCAACAGCATTCACAGGGAGCAGGGACTGACCAGTTCTCTTTCTTCTGCTGGGTGCTTGGGAAAGTGTAACCTTAGGATTTTGCCCCTTTAATACACAGACACACAACAATGCACACGCTGAAAAGGAGAGGCAGAAGAGCATAATGCTTGTGCAGCTACTAATCCACGCAGAACACACTCAAAATGAATTCATAAATTTGGGAATGAGTTAAGGATGAGAAAACTCTTCATGATATTTTACAGGTAAATAGAAGAAAAATCTGCAAACTCATTAAAACAAAAAAAGACTAACAAAAAATTACAATGTATCATGATGTGGGTAGCAATTAGAATCATAGAATCATAGAATCATTTAGGTTGGAAGGAGGCAAGACAATACTAAATAACTTGAGAGAATATTAGTCTTGGAAGAAATATAGCTGCTTTTCTCCATCACAGAGGATAATACATTTGGGTTGCTTTCAGTATTTCCTGCTCCTGTGCATGCATACACACGAAAGAAAAAGAATTATTTTCTTTTGCTGATGGCTATTTACTGGAAGATTTACAAGTATGTTGTGCTTTTTGAATGAATTCAGATGAAGAGTCAAAGTTAAAATATTATATAAAACTAAGGAAATATGCATTATTAGAGTTTCTTTCCTTATACTGTATTTTATTCTTGCTGCTACATATTTTTTTTACCAGTTACTACTATATTATTCTGTTGCATGCTTAGCCACCAAGAAATTCCTCTCCTTGGGAACTGAATCTGTAATAAATCACCTCATTCTGAAACACATAAGATTCTGTTTCTTCCCAATGATTTAAGATTTTTTAAAAAACACCACCACAGAAAACACCTGTACTTACATTACTTATTTGTAATGACCTAATTCATGCTCCTAATTCTGATTGCTGCTCTCTTCTATAGCAACACCATGAATGTTGCTGTGTTCCTTTCACTTGTTAGAAAATAATAACATTCCTATAAGGACAGAAGAAAAATTCCCCACCTTCAACTGATTAATGCTTAAGTCCGTAAATATGCAATGTATCAACATGTCTTGAAGGCAAATTTAGGTCTCACTAGGTGGAGGGGGTAAAAAAGGTATGCTTAATTTGAAAAGCAGTTCCTAGCCGAATTCCTTCATTTTTATAAAATTCTTGAGTATAACAAGTCTTTAAGCCTGCTAATTTTTACTCACAGAAAATGCATTTGATTGGCCTAAAGATTCCTGGGCAGCAAGAAGCATTTTGGGTCAGTCCATGGTCTCTTAACACTGATAATGTTTCTAAAATGATTCTGTTATACTGTGAAAACGTGATGGGCAAACAGTTAAATACTGGCACAGAAAACGCAGTTCCTGGGAGCCAAAATTTAATATTCCATTTCTGATTTTTAAATTTCCTTTATAATCTATTAAAATTATTTTTAGCCGAGAGATTCAGTTCTGTATGCAAACTACAGCACAAGTTACAGAGAACAGCTAACAACTGGCTTCAGCATAATCTGAAGAAATAAATCTGCTATTTCAAAATTTCAGCCACATATGCTAACTGTAATGGAGCTTAACACATTTTTTGGTAGGCAAAGAGTTCAATACGCAATCATTGCTCTGCCATCAAGTAATGACTCTGAAGAAAGTTCTGGACCCAAATTAACTGCTAAGCAGTCAGAAAAACTTCCCATTCCTGAATGTTTCAACAGAGAAAACACCAATGGGAGAAACATCCTAGTTGGAATCACTGAATTTGCCAGAATACAGATTATCCCTGAAACTGAAAAAGCTATCCCCAAATTTGCAAATTCACCCAGGAAAAAAAACCCAAACAACTCTCTGCTATTTTTAATATGACTCTGTTCTCAGGGACAGGTTTCAGAGGGAAACTCTTTTCTACCTACTTTTCTGGGCCCACAACATAATGTGTTTATTTCCTCGTCCATTTAAAGCAGCTTTTTCAACCTATTTTCTCCCTCTGTCCTTTTGAGGAGAGGAAGTGAGAGAGCAGCTGGGTGAGCAACTGGCCATCAGCCAAGGTCAAGCTGCCCCATATGGTCACCTAAGTGAAAGACTAAATTAAAAATGAGCTCTCTACCGATCAGAGTGTTGTTATTATTCTAATTGTATGGTGATAGTGAAAACACTCATGCTTTTATTTCCAATGCACTACAAACATTAACCTCACACTTTGCATCATGCCACTCCCTCTACGCAGCCCAGCACAGTCCCCCTCTACATTGCCCAGTCACCCCATGCCTCTGGTTCAAAGACTTCCTCAGAACTTGGCACCTTCACTCAGCAGGTGGAAGATTATGGAAAGAACATTTTTTCCCTTTCCTTGGATCAGCGGCAGTCCTCTTCTTCCCCAGCAAACTATCGGAGAACGGGCGATCTGGTATGGGACTGAATCTAACATGGACACAGGGGCGCAGGGAAAGGGAGGGATACCAGCATCGCTGCCAAGCCACTCTAACAGCTAAAGTCCTTCTGGGCCATGTTTCAGCCTCCCCCCAAGCAAACAGGCAGACACAGACTCCTACTGGTCAATTGTCCAAAGCAGTTCAGTGGCACTGCAACATTTAGAGCAATCATATTTTAGTATTACTGTCGGGAAGGTTAAATAATGCTACCCACTTCTACTAGCTGGCTTTCTGCTAAGAGCACAAGACATCAAGCAACCTAACATGGAAAACCCTCATTAAAAAACCAGCTGTGCAAATATCTCAGCACCCAAAACGAAAAGGAGGGTTTGGCAGATATTTTTGTTCTCCAGATGATATCCAGCAGTGTAAGAAAGACTCAGTGTTGTTAATGGATTTTTTTTAATTTACCTTTTCAATACATGCAGATAATTTAATGCATTCTGAGACATATTGTTACAGTCTGTATCCTAGACTACCACAGAGCTAACAACAAATTGCTGTGGTTAATCTTGTTTCTTGTGAATGGTTTTATTCTTCATGTAAGCAAAATCCTTCCAGAAATTTCTTTGCATACATAAGTGTTAACCTCCCTAACAGGTGTTAGGATATTCTCCCCCCAGCTGTGAGATACCGTGCATGTATCCTGAGACCCATACAGCTTAACGTGACAATAGAGAGGTCATCTGCAGTGGTCTGCTACATTGGGTAGAAGCCTGGCAATGCCATCAATGGCAGTTGGGATCACTGCTCAGCTATCAGGAGACAAAAGAACAACAACTGCAACTACTATTTACTAGGAACATCTTTGTCCCCTCTTAGCTGGCGAAAATCCAATGCTTTTCTGATGTAGAATTGAAAGGAAACTGAGTACAGTTCCTATAAAATGTGTAAAATTTTCCTTCTGTGGACTGCAACCAAACAGCAACAGGGACATTTAAAGTAACATCATATGAAACACACAAGTATAAAAATGTGGATTACTAACCGTTGTTACGTAAAATTAAACACTGTCTGAAATGGAGAAAGCTTCATCATCTTAATCCCAAATGTGCATATACTGAAACTAAGTTCCATCAGAGATGTCTGCTGGATAGCCATTAAGTAGATAAGGGTCCAAACACTTTTCCAAACTACAGGTAACACCAAATGAGGTCAAACAAATACACTTATTAATAGAACAGGAACTACTCTTCCTAATCTATTAATATTCTTTATCCTTATATTGCTTCTATTTTCTATGGCTACAGTCTCAGTAAATCAGCATCCCTCTCCAATACCAGGTGCTGTTCTAGAAGAAAGGGGAAGGATAAATGGAAAGGGGAAAATTATTTTATCTAAATCCTAAAGCATATTAGTTACACTGTAGTCCAGACTGCCATTTATTTTGCACCAACAGTCAAGTAAGATTTTGCATAATCCCAAATACAGTTCTCCTGGGCACATAATAATGAATGACACAAGCATTTTGCATAGCAAGCTTTAAAATATTTCAGAGACATACAAGCTTGCTTTAAAGAGTTCACTTGGGTTCTAGAAATGTTCTAATGATGGGCAACAGAGCTCTGTGAAAATTTATTTCACTTCTCAACGTGCTATTTCTTGGTGAATTAACTTGGTCATATATGTACACCTCTCCAAGCATGAAAAGCACATCCATAAATAGGCTACCATCACCTTGTCATCAGTGGGTTAAAAGGGCAAATACATAAAGAAAAATTCCTTGTTCCCCTATTCATTGCTGAGACCACATTTTCAAAAAGCATAACAATTCTAATCCAAGTGAAATATTTAACATGACTTGAAGGACTGATTTGTAATTATTTATAATGTAGCACACACGACCTGACTCCTGACTGTCACAGCACAGCTACACTTGGTTTTCAGAATACCTACAATAGGCTCGTGAAGATTTATTTAACCATAAGGGTTGCTAGAGAACTAGGAAGAAGGCAGCCCAGCATCTCTGTATAACCTCCTGGTAAGCCTGGCAGGGGTCACTGAGAAGCATGCCAAGCTGTTACACCATGAAGATGCTCCTTTGGCTACAACTCAAAATTACATACGTGACTTCCCAGCACTGGGGACAGACAGACCAAAAGAATGTAAAAAAAAAAAAATTAAAAGTGATCTTTACAAAGGAGGTGGTTTAATTTTAAGGGCTCTTTGGTGCCAACAACCATACGTACTGAAGATGCAGTCAGGGCATGTACTTCCAGCAGAACAGAGAACCTTAGAAACATTTACAGATAAGCCACAAATCAGAACTGAAGGTTAAAACTGACACTCAAGGTTACTAAATCAAATCCTCCAGCACCAAAGGGAGCAAGGACAACTAATACTTTCAAAAAAATTCCTAGAGATTTCTTTTAAGTGGAATTATGGTGGTTTGGATTTTTTCCCCTGTTTTTCTCAGTTTTGGGCTAGGTTTTTAAGGTTTTACTTGTTTTAAGACACACACACACACACACACACTTCACTCTTTCTACCCACAGAAGTACAGTGCAGGTTTTAAAACCTAAATGAGCATTGGTCTTTTTATCTCAATACCAAAGGATAGACCCTACATTCCCCCAAATATCATCAGCTTTCTTCACTTCTAGTTTGAACTCATTTGTTCTGAGCACAAGCAAGCAGAGATTACAGAACGCACCAGAAGTCCCACTGAACAGCCTACCGAATGGCAATGACAGGACATTGCTAGTACAAGCATCTTGTCAGGTAACACCAAAATCTGCCATTTCGCTCATCAGCTAAGTACATTCTCCAATCAATTAGCACATTGACAACCTTCTTAGTCATTTTGAAACAATAAATTCATAATACAAAGAATAATTTGTTCTGTCCCCATCTCCCTCAACTTGCATTTTGGACCACCGTATTTCCAACCATTTCAATTGCTTTCAGTAGCCTCATACTTCTGGTATCCCAGACACTCCAGTCCTGGCTTTGACTGACAATAGCACCCGATATTGTGTCACTATGAAGTATCCTTAAAGAAATACTTGTGATACTGTTTGTTAATGAAAAATATTGACTAACACTAGATTCAAGTGCAACTGCTGAGCTATTCTAATATACTCCTTCTGATGTTACGGTTCATATTTCAACCATATTTGTTTTCAGTTTGTTATCAAATTCATTATCATACCCTTATATTCTGTGTCCTAATCTCCCATTTAATTTGTAATTTTCCATCTAGCTCTACTGTAAATATTTTCATACAGGCCAAAAAAGGCAATCTATTGAATTTATTTCTGTAAAATCAGCTAGCACAATATCCAGTTAGTTTGAAAGAACCTACCCCTGACAGGGTTGTGTACATTTTACTCAATTTTCTATTTCTGCTACATATTTATCCCTTAGAACTAATTTTAAATTACTGTATGTCACTGAGGTCAAATTGGCTCCTTCTCTCTTCTACTTTTCTTCCTATTTAAAACATGTTTTAAAATTATTCAAAAACATTATTGAATACTCCAAATTCTGTAATATCCCTAAAGAATGTTTCATTGATTAAAACTCTTTTGCACCTTGTCCCTTGCTGTTTCTATGCTGTTAAGATGAGATTTACCCAACTCGGGCACTAACCACTAACCACAGCCCCTGACAGAGGGAACTGCAGTAACTGAGTGCAGCAACTCCAACATCCACAACAGTCGTGATTTCAGAGTTGTGATAATTATATATCCTACCATACTTTAATAATTTATTAGCTTATTAAATTTTGATTTTGAAAGTATATTCATTATTAACTAAGCAGCACTTATGTAAGCTGTCTTAGCACAATTTTCTCATTATTTTTTGTGAAAAGAGAGACTATTTAACAATCAATAACTCTTCTTCAGAGGAATATAATATATAATTCAGTTACTTTTACTCTTTTACAAAGAGAACACTACAAAATTATTACAGTTGAGTTAGTGGCAAAGATAAAACAGGTCTCCTTTTCTAATACTATGCCAATCATAGTATGGGCAGTGATTATACTTTTACAGTCTTTAAATATTACTCATATTTTCATTTTCCTTTTTAAACTCATAAATCACACTTAAGAAAGTATAGCCGGATACATAAGAACAGCTTGAGAGCAGGAAAACAAATTGCATCTCAGGTTATTACCATATTCACTCATGCACTCGGTTTCTTTGATTTAGACCCAGTTTGGGACAGAAACAGAACTGGAAAGGTGCATGAAATTTAACATACCAGGCCACTGGTCTGCTTTTCCAGAGAAGTAATTCTGTCCCAAATACACTAGTTATTATAAGATAACAAAAACATTAAATGAATTGCTACGATTTTTTTTTTTAAGTCAGGTTAGATTTTAAATCTTTTAAACCCAAGGACTCCTTAAAAGTTGGAGTTAAGTTTTAATCATTGTTCATGTCTGAAACACCAAACTGCCTGCACTTTTTGGTAGTGACATGTGAGTTTCTACAGGCAGTATAGATCTACACATTGAAAATAATAAATTGCATTGTGGACTCAAGACGCAAAACAAAATATGAACGATGTGAATATAATTCAGATTTTAGCTTAAAACCCAAGCAGAATATAGCAGCCACTTTGCACTACATCAGCACATTTTACCAACAGATTAGTCCGTGTGCTACAACCAAAGTAGAGGACAGCTCTTTGTTTTCAGATGCTTCCAAAAAGCAGTGAAAGTCAAAAAACTTGAACTCTTGAATTTCTAGCTAAGCCTTTAAAAAAAACACATACCCATGAGGTTTTCCTTTAAAACAAAGAAAAAAATCTCCTGAATTTAACCTCTTTATGTTCACGGAGTAGAAACTGCTGTCTTTCACCTACTCAATCTTACATAAACATACTCACTCTCCCCTCCAGCAAGTAGGAGCTGAAGAGAGGATGCTTCACCACACAGATAAACTTAGTCACAAATTTCAAAATTCTTAGAATTTCAATAAGTATGGAAAGAAAAGGGGCTGTGCACGTAGTTTCTTTAGAGGTTGTGTTTACCTCTATTAGTATTATATAAAACTACTAGTATCCCTTTGAGAAGCGGCAAATTCTCAGAACATCAGGTGTAACTTAGAATGAAATGAAGCATATGAAGGACTTTCTGTCACCAACACCTGCCAATTTTAGTAGCTTTTCAGGGAACAAACTAAAAACTTACAAAAATGGAAGCTGTGACTATCATATTTTTAATTTGATGTTTGTAGAAAAAGAATACTTCTCCAAATGCAACTGAAATCCATAAATCAAAAGGAGCATTTTTATATGCTTGTATTATCAGCTGACTGCCAGAAATCTGCCAAGGATCCTTCTAATTAAAACAGACAGCAGGAAGGAGATATACTGTTTCAACTGCAATTAAGAATTGTTTAGATTTATAAATTAACAACATTTGTGTTTTGAGAAATTACCTATGCACAAAATAGCGAAATTTCTTTATTTCTAATGCATTGAAACTAAATTAATATTGCCTAGTTACACGAGTTATAAGCCCTATAAGAGCTACCCTTTAGAAGTATATGACTGCACCATTCTCCTTGCATATCAGTACATTTATTTTATAACATTCCTTAAAAATTTAAAAATAAAATCAATACAGATACTTAGAACCTCAATTTCTAGTTAAAATTAATAAAGTGACCATGAAAACAGCAGGTTGATTCTCTGCTTATCATGTGCTATATTGTCATAAAAGTTCAACACACAAAATACTTGTTTGATCAAATAAGCTCATGACAAAGTTTATATGTAGTATTGAATATGTTTCAATGTTAATATATTTAAAATTTCAAATGCTATATCAACAATACACAATATTAAAATCACAGAGAAGCTACCAACAACTATTTCCCCATCTCTGCCACAAGTGTGATTTTGATATGTAAACCATGAGTAGGTAAGGAAATTCTATTTTATCCATAAATCTTAACAGCTGGACTAATCCTCCTTCATTAAAACATAGCAGGTGTAAAAATATTGTCACTGTTGAATGAAACCACACCAGAAGTGAGGGCGAAAAATTAAATTATTTCACAAATGTAAAGTTGGGTGAATGTATTCATCAATCTGATTGTGAAGTCCTACAAAACAAATGCACTGTAGTGTTCCCACTAAACATAACAGTTCTCAATCCTTTCAGATATCCCCCTCAACCTTTGGGACATACGCTTGGTACAACTGGGCAAGAATTAGACGTTGAAGATAATAATTATTAGCTCATTTTTCTGCATATGCTCTACTCATCATGGTAGTCTATACAAACTACATTATAAACAAAGTCTGCAGCGGCAGTAGAGAAACTATTCCTTCCTATTCTCTGCACTCCCTCAGCAGCTGGCAGATGATAGTCAGAAGACTTGATTTTCACATGCATCTTCTGAAAAGCTGCTGTGGAGTGAATGGAAAAAACCTATCTCAGAACAGATAAATAAAATATAGCAATGTACATTTTATTAATTATAGGGAGCTAAACCAGTATTTCGTCTAGCTCTGGAACAACTTCAGCTGAAACCTGAAATCAAATGCTTTGATTGTTTTAATTTGAGCAAGACAAAGCAGTTAACTCCTTGATTAAAAATGTAACTGAAAAATTAAGCAAAACAAAATCTGCAGGACTATTGTTTTAGACATAACCCTTAACAGTCATCCCCAGAACTACAACTTTAAAAAAAATTCTGTAAGCTATTTATTACCTCTGCATGGACAAGGATGATGATGCCATGTCTTCTATCTAACAAACCACTGCCGGACTTGAATATGAGATGTTTTGCTAATCCTGTCAAGTCAACCATGGCAAAAACATCACTAATTTTGACATTGGTTTAAATCTCACAAAGTACCCTTTTAGCAACTTTGTTAGCAGCATCCTAGACTCAAGAATAAAACGTTCAACTGGAGAGAACCTCTCAGGCAGCTGAATAGAAACCGTGTTTACCACTTTCCAAGCTGAACATGTTCAGCTATCTGGCAAAGCATCCCAGGCAATACATCAGCCAAGAACATCAGTAGGTCTGGAGGCCAGCTGTGACTATCAAGACATTTTGACTGAAAACAAAGCTGTGCCTGAACTTGGAGCATTTATCCCTAAAGTCTCTTGCAAGGTTGGCTTCGATATCTTGGTTTCCATAGGAATAGACAGAACTATCAGCTGGCACACAGTCAAAGAACACAATAGAGCAGACAACTGACCAGTGATATTAAAGCCAAGGTAAAACTGTTTCCCAGCATAAGCTGAAGGAAAATAGGTGTTTGCATCACACAGACCATGGATAAACGAAACCAAAGGCTGCAAATGCTGTTTGTCTAGTGTTCTCAGGTCTTTGGCTCTAAATTTTATGGTCTACCTATATAGATTAGTGGCTTTAATGTAAAAAACACTTCACAGATGAAAATGCAATTAGCATTCTCATTTCCAGTTGATCTCTTCCACTGTTATTGAACTTGTTTTCCTGTAGTGTTCTTTTGAAGTCATTCAGGCAGAGGACCCACAACACAGTCTCTGAGGATTTATGAGAAAACCTGAGACACATCATCCATATTTACAGGATCAATGCCTATCTCTTCATAAAGCATCAAAGATTAAGTTTTCCAAAAATTATTATATTTCAAAAAATATTGTGATTTGAAAGATTTGTCAGCAAGTACTCATCCCCTCCTCCCAAAAAATATAAGTACCAGAAAATACATACTACATTCATTTTCTTCATCTTAATGGCATTAAGTTGAACAGTCTTGAACTAAGAGTAGTGTTAAAAACCAAGGAAAACATGTCCCTGAAATATATGTCTGTCTTTTAAAAAATGGCATTTTCAGATATTCACATTCTTCTCAAATCCTAGTGAAGTTTTGATTTATGTCCATTATGGAAATGTTCTTTCCATTTTTAGTAATTGTCTGTATACCTTACATAACTGGTATTTTGCAGATGTCCAGGTTTCTTATTGCTTAGCTATATATACATTACCTAATGCCTCCTAAACCTCCCACCTCTCCTCCAGAAACAAACCAGGCTGGCTGCTTTTTAGCAAAGCAACAAATCCCTCCATAATCTGGTTACACACAGAAACTTTTGAATTGTATACTTTCATACCTTAAGACGACAAACTTACTTTTAAACAGACTTCATATGATTTTGCATTCTGCTACATACATTTCTACACCACGTCCACACTTCTCTTTAAAATCTAATGAAAACTACTGTTGTAAAGAACACTATTATCGACAGCAGAATTCTACCTGAAAAACAAGCCCAAATGACTGCCATCTACCCAGTCAAATTCCTCACTTTTCATCCTAACTTTGTGCAGTGCTTTTTCATTCTGGAAGCAAACTAATTGCCACTGCTAGTCAGTGTTGGTCTGACCAGCACTCTGTCACTACTGCCTTGTAGTTCTTTACTGCAGCCTCTAAGGACTTGTGTATGTGACGCCCTTACAGACAGCTGGAAGCAACAATGCTCGTCAAACAAAAACTTTGCATATATACTCATTTTTGAGCATATACACACTAATTTTTGAGCATAACATTTTGAGTATGTTATGATCTTAGCTGCTGTTTTATCTGAAAATAAATCCATTTTTTAATTGATTTTAAATATATTTCAAACATCTTATGTTCTATAACAAATCACTGTGTGAAATAATTACAAAACTACAAATCAAATCCTATTTTATGAGAAAAGTTCTCCAGCCACAGTGAAATTTCCAGAACTATTACAGAAGCAGACAGACAACTCACAACGAAAATAACCTGCAATAAAACTAGGTTTACTTTAAATAATTATTAAGACACTTGAGGTTATTTTTATATACTGAAATACTTCATAACTTCTGTAGCTACTACACTGACATTTGAGATTTAAAATGAAGTCAGAATCTACCTACAGTACTGGTAAATAAATCAAAGCCTTAGTAAGCTACTCAAACTACACCCTAGCAGTAATAATAGTACTAAATTTATTTCTCTTTGTTCAACCTATAGGTAGTTAAAATAAGAATTCAGGCTTTTTTAAAGTCTTCCCGAGTTATTACCATACTAACAGAACATTGAAAATACATGTCCTGTGTGTACATTTAAGTTTAAATGTTCCCATCAGAAGGATGAACATATACAGCTGATATTCATAATACAAATCACTTAATGTTTTAGTAGAAATAATTCCTCAGTAAAAATTGGTAGCATTCTTCATTAATTCTTCATTAGTAAAAAAATACCTAACAAAAAAGGGTTCCACGCTGCTCTACAATAAGACCAGAAAACTATAATTTTAATAGGTAAGCTAAATTAATCTTTTATTTTATGAAATGGTGACATTGGCTGTTGCTTTCCAGGAAACAACAGAATTTGCTTATGTAGCTTACACACTTATCCATTTTGACTTGCGTGTGGTTCACCTAATTCTCTTTAATTAACAATTTAACTAACTGTTTACAGACAAAGAGAGAGACAAATGAAAGATTAGTGTTCCTGGAGTTTGTGGCTGACTGTAAGATCTGAATTTATTTTTCAAATACCTTCTATAGCAATAGCCTTGCATGCTGAAGACATTCTATCTAGTATACTATTGATTCAAATGACAAGCCTGAGCATCAGATTAAGGACGTGTCAGACACCTGATAGAACATTCCTGGAGAATTCAGCAGAAAGGTGTTCTGTTTCAAAATGATCTATTGCTGGTACTACATTTATTGAAGTGTATATGGAAACATTTAACGCAAAACTAATTCACTTAAAGTTAGAATAACATATATAACCGGTGAAAACAAATAACCTTTGCTTTTTGCTACAGAAGACCAGGAAAAAATCACCTCATTCAAACAGAAATCACCAAATAGCTCATAAAGCTGAAGTAAACGAAACTGCTGAGCTAATAATAGTGATGGTCCTTTTTGAACTTGTCATGTCAAATCTGGACACAAACAAGTAAATGGTTTCTTAGTCCCAGCCACAATATTTCTTCTTGTAACCATTAAAGATTAGGCATGAGGTCAGCTGCAGAGGGGCAATTAATGCAAGAATGATGTTTCAGAAAGGACACTCAAACAGGGAGATGTCTTTGCCTGTAAAGGTATTTTTAAGGTGTAGACTTGGCAGCAGACATCAACGTCTTGGGAGAAGAGCTGGGCAACTCTATTGTGCACCAAGGGATGCCACAATGCTGAACCTGCTAAAGGAAGAGCAGTAAGTGGAACAAAATTAAATCTACTCCGATCTGAGCCATAGCACTCCAAGCATAGTAAATGCCATGCTTGAAAACAATCCCATTTTTAAGATTCAACCGTTATTTTCAAATTCATATGCTAGAGAACTTTTTACCTACCCTTTGAACAAAGCACAGAGAGATAGAGAGAGGATGTTTGATAACAGTATGTACAATGGAGCTAGCAGCTGAAAACCAGGATAATGAATAATGTCAACTTAAACCAGACAAACATTAAGCAAGATGGAATAGGGTTCTGTAGAGCAAGCACTGCTCATTCCTACACAAGGTACTTGCCTTTGCTTGCCAGTTTTTCCTCATTGTCCTAAAGCATGTCTGCATCTTGTTCAGTTCTAGTCAGTCTTCCCAATAAAATCTCTGAATTCCAGTTATGCACCAGTTTGTTTTAGCCTTGAGTCCTCACTTATGTTTTTAGGACAGGATCATTTTACCTTCTCATTCTTGGTAACCGATATTCTTCATAAACTAATACAAATTATTTTATTCACTGACAGAAGCCTGAAAAATGATTGCTATTGAAAGCAACTTAGAAAAGCTGAGAAAATAACAATGGGTAAGTCACCAGCCTAGGAGTTCTTCCAAATTTTACTCACAAAAGTACGACTGTGAAAATTTTATGATAGACGAAAATAAAGTAATTCTACCAGCTGGCTGCACAGATATTAAAGATATCATTACATATGCTATGTAGAATTAGTGCCTTTTTGCTGAGAAACACAACACAAGGAGAGCTTCTCTGTCTTCTGCCACCATGGCTTGCACTTGATTCGTATTTTCAAATCCTTTAGAAAATCACTTCAGTTGAAGACATTTTGTCTCATATTATTTTTACTGAAATTTCAATAGAGGTCAACAGAGGCACTGGTATGATAATACAATATGTGTTTTGGGCCTGACAATATCCTCTTTGGCAGTCTGGATCATGAAAGCTTATTCCAAGTATAGGAAACATGGTACAAGAAGATAAAAAGCCAAATAGAGGAAAGGAGCAGAATGAGCAGAACAAGAAGCAGGGCAGAGATGAAGAGAAGTGAAATTACATTGTGCTTGAAAATGAGAGAGAATAGTATGTACATTGAAAATAAGTCAGTTAGGTTAATGAAAATGGCCATGATATGCTGGAGGAAAAGAGAAAGAACATCACCAATAGTGATGCCCCAGCTAGACTGAAAAGGGGAAGCAATGAGGAAACCACAGATTCATTGGTGGATATTTTGCTCTCCTGTGTCATAATCTTTTGCATTTATATTCCCCATCTGAGTAGTTAACTGGCTTTTTCTCAAGACATAGAACAAGTCTGATTTGGTATCATGCTGCAAATCTTTCACACAAATTCTCTATGTGTGTAAGAGAGAGACAGAGATACAGAGAGAGTGCACATCGTGCATCTTCATTAACTGGAGTGATATATAATTAAACAAGAAGGGGTTAAAGCATATGTTAGCCTGTTCTCCTTTTCTATTTATTACTTTTTAAAAAGCTTTCATATGTCTTCTTCCTTGTTTCTGAAAGCTAACCATCCCCTCTTCCTTTCAGGAAGGCTGACATTTGACAGCTTAACATAGCTGACAAGGTTACCCAACAGCCCACCCTCCCTATTCTCAATCCAATTAGACCTCTAATCCTCCAGATGAAAGGCCCAGCTACTCACGTTCCTCATGACAACGACAGCTATTGATTATTTGTCACTACAGCTAACACCTTCTCTGTCGAGGCCACTCTGACAGAAGCAAACCTACCAAATTAGACAGCACTTTATCTGCCCTGGAGGCCAAATGGCACAACAAGTAAAGGCTAATAAATGGTATAAAAATGAACAAATCATAACATTATGACAGGTTGATCGTTGCCAGCAGCTTCACAGCTCAAGCTTGATGCTCTGTTAGACCTGTTCCTTCTCTTTTCTCTTCTACTCGTGCTCCAACTTTGACTGAATTAAAGGCCAGAACAATTAAGGCATTTGACCAGCAAAGATAAGCTAGGATAGAAGTATCATCAAGGGACACAAATGCCAATAGCAGACTACCGTTTGTCAATAAAAACATTCCAGGGATGCAAATGCTCATGACTCTGCTCTCCACTAGGCTGTACTGACTCCCTTTGTACAGAGCTCCTCTCAAGCCCAGGCAGAAACTCCAGGAAAATTAACCCCAGAAAACCAAGCTTGAGCTGGGAAGTGTTCTAATCAGACAAGAATTTGCATCATTAAAAAAGGAATCCAAAAACCCAGCTACATGACAGAGATATTAAATGGAGTAACAACCATAACATCTACAAAATTTTCCTTTCTTTTTAGTGGAGTGATATAAACCGGCACTACGTCATTTGAATTTCTCATTAAAATTCTTCCTCAATTGTTTCTCGAGGACAACAAAAACAGGACGATACGCAGCATCTAGTAACACAGGACCTCACGAGTCACATCACTCTAAGGCAAACTGAAAAGCAGCAACATCATTTATTATTTTTACAGTGGCGCTCTCCAAAACCATTAACAGCAAGATTAGAGGCACAGTCCCTGAACTGAGGCTATTTAATGCAACCAACAACAGGAAGAGAACATTAAATAAAAAAACAACAACAACAAAAAAAAACCAAACAAAAAAACCCCAAACAAACAAAAAAACCCACACAACAAACCCACACAACCACAGACTATTAAGATCATGCAACCACAAGAATAACGTAAAGATACACAAATACCTCAAGCAGTTAAAAAGCAATTAGCACTGCCCTGCCATAATTAATTAGTGGATTTCTCAACTATGCTAAAAATGTATTTTTCAGCAAGGGATGCCTATGCTTCTGAAATTACTTGCTAACAATAGAGTAACACAAAATCAAATTACATTAGAATCTAAATAAAATAAAAGCTTCTTTAGTTAAAGATGACACAGGACATGAATATCTGCTATTCTTTGGCAAATTATACAGTTTAACTGAGAAAAATGTTCCTGTGTAACACCTCGATTGTACAGGTATAGGAAGCTATATGTAAGTGCAACATAAGGCTATTTAAAAAAAAAAAATCTAAACACTTTAAAAATATTTATTCCATAAAATAATTCATAAAAAATAGTATTTGTCCTCAGATTTTTTTAACTACATAGATTCACAAAATAGTCTTGAGGACGAACACATATTTATTAATGTTTCAATCAGACACAGAAAGATAAGCAGTAGAGTCTTATCATAAAATATAGGTATTTAAATGAATAGTTTGTCAGACTGATCTCTTAAGATTACTATCGCCTGAAAAAAGATGGGTAAAAAAACCCTGAAAATTTGGAATTGTATATAATATTTCTGGGAATAATTTTAAATTATTACTATACTGCTCTAAAATGTACTTCAAATATAATAAATCACTGCAGAGAAGACAACCTCTGGTAGCACACCTGGCCCTACCCACCACATTGGGAAGAACTGAGCAGATTCATTCCAAACTCTTGTTCACACAAAGACATTTATGCCCATGCTGGTGACAGGGAGTCCACAGTGTTCCCAGGAGCTGTTTGGGGGGTTCAGCATCAAAAATTCTCTTACTGTTTATATTATAAACCTCCTACTTGTCTTGGTTATATTCACCACTATGGTCGGTTCTTATTTAGTATTTAGCAGATTCTCATTCTTTTTAACACATAGCTTATTTATAGAAGAAAGGAACACATACTCTCCCAATTTGGTTTTACCTAGTTCATTAAAAATCTTCTCCTTTGTGTTTGTGGGGGTTTTTTGTTTGTTTGTTTGGGTTTTTTTGGTTGGTTTGGGTTTTATTTATTTATTTATATAATTTTAAGTGCCTTTCTTTTGCCTTTTTTTTCCCCCAAATATTCAACTACAATGGCTAAAAACTGCCAAACAGTGAAGAAAAATTACTATTCCTAACGTCTAATCATATCAGAAAAACTGGCAAATGTCTTTGTGTAAGTATTAGATTTCCTAATCTTACGAGTCTCTCCCTCAATTATCATTCCCAGGCTTTATTCTGCAAGACTTACTTATAATATTTAGTTTATGATCACTATTCTGAATAGGTATGAAACCTTTTCCACTATTGCAGGTCAAAATGAGGCACTATATACTGCTACATTTCTCAAGTTGTGCTCCAGGAGCTGTGCCTCCCTGAGATTCACATCAGAACACCCTTTGCACACAGCAGGAGTTAATCCATTCATCTTCACAAAAACCTTAGATGTATTTATTCTTTGTTCTACTTTTAAATTAGGTTTGCAACCCTCACAATTAAACCAAAATCCTTTTAAATATGGATGCAACAGTGATGGCTGCCAGTTAACTGCCCCAGACAACTGGAGGTGATCACTTCATGTGCATGCAAAAGAGAAGGCACTATGCTTGCTCCATCCCTTTCCAGACAAATATACTCTATGTTGTATTTACCTAAGTACACCACAAGTGCTCCTGCTGCAAACTCTCCCTTGAAATTTCTCCCATCCACCTCCAGCTTTTGCTTCTACTGTTCTAAATGGGGAAAAAAGAGTATTTTGCTATTATGAGTGCAAACAGAAGCATTCTGGCTACAGCAGGTTATAGAGCAAACCCATCAGGTATTTATAGTAGTATAATTTCTTTCCATTGTAGTGCCTCACCCAGCTTTGTTTGTTCTCTTCCACAATCCAATCCTACCCAAAGACAATAACAGACACTGTGGTTTTTGTTTAGCCCTCCTATAAGTTCTTCGATGCTCAAAATGACTGCTGGAAAGTATTCAGGCAGGTAGCCCACAAATTGCAAGCAGTATTTTCAAGCATGTTTTGTCCGAGTAAGAAAGTTTAGTAACCAACAGACTTTTCAAATAATTTAATAGCACATTTTACATGTGCTGTAGCCTATAGACATTCCTACGATATTTATCAGTGCAGTCTATATAGAGGCAGAGTCTGATCTTTAGCTATTCCAAAATTCTGATCTTTAACTTGAACTCAATGAAGTATTTTGGCATGTAAATTTTTGCACAACCTTGTCTTAAAAATGTGGTTTCACACTAACACAAAAACAGGGAGAAATCAGATTCAGATGCCTTAGTATCTGCTGTGCAACTGAAACGTGACTTGTAGAACACTATTTCCATAGTTCTGTCTTCTGCAGACAAACGAACTGGCTGGGTTTTAACCCACAGTTTGACAGGAGAGACAGATGGTTGGTAGATACCAAATGACTACAGTCACTTTGCTCTTAAAGAGCAAACAACAACATGCACGTTCTCACTTTGTTACGAGGCATGACTAATTGTGTAAGCTGAAAATTTACTGTCTGAAAATATGAGAATCACATACTGGTCTTGCAAAGTAGTGCCCATATCAAGCTCTACACACCAACAAAACTGTTGTCAAGCTTTCTTTTTCAATGATGCTGCTTTATAATATACTATAACCAACTTAGAAAGGCTTCACTCTCCTTCATATCTGTGATGCGCTAATGAATCAAGATACAGAATTTCTGAAGTTCATGACAATACAAGACAGTGCTCTAAACGTTCTCATTAAACTAGCATGGCTTAACTTCCTAGAACCTTTTCAGACCAATCATTTCTCTCTATAGCTACATGCAAAAGAGCTTACCTAGCACTGATCATCACAAGACATTTCTACCTTGTAGTATCTTTTGCATATGATCATGTTCCAAACCACTCTGCACATTTCAGTGGAGAAACGGTGAAATAAAAGATGCTCTGGACCTACATCAGAATGCTGACTTTTTAAGAGAAGACCAATACTCTGATTTCAGGATCTCCTCTTCCTACTTTAATATTTTGCTCACTGATTCCTAAATCAAGACATGTTAATGCAAAGGCAAATGGAATTATTAATGGAATGTAAAGAACAGTCTGATGCAGAATTAGAGGAACATACAAGATCCTGAAAGCAAGCCATGCTGCTATTTCTCTCTCACAGACAAAAACGTCAGGAAAGTCTCCTCATCCTCCCTTAACTGAAATGGAACACTACTAAATTCTTTGAGAGTATTTTTCATCATATCAGAGTTCATTTGGGAGGTTCCATTCCAGCAATGTCTCCAACTGCTTTATTACTCTTCCTCAGTGGTGACTGCACAACTTTCTAGGGGACTATATTGTAAAACAAATCTCTGTAACAATGTGAGTTTTTTCTCCCTGTGGTCTTCCTGTAGTTATTTTTAACCGTTTCAACAGGGCTTACAGCATAGATCAACAGCAGTATCAGCACAACCAATAGTGAAAAGCATTGGCAGCATAACAACTTGTGCTGAACAGGCAGAAAATTAATTGCTATTTTGTAGAGTTCATTTTCTGTTGACTCACTGAACAGTGAGCAGTTCTGCAGTTGTGAAAAGGGGTCAGGGGAAGGCCATGGGCAGGAACAACCCTTTGGTAGCTCCATCAGCTTATCTGTACTACAACATATACAAATCACACACGAGGAACTGTACCTTCTTCAGGCTGCATTCACTGGAAAGAACACTTTATTCAGGGAAGTAAAGAAAACATCTGCATCATGGTTACTGTCTGTGTCTTAGAGGAAGCTGTAGTCCTGCATGTAAAAAAATCACCTCTTCTGGCTGGCTGGCCAACATTTCTGATTCACACCTTGGTTTGTTCAGGTTTTTCACATTTACTCAAATCATACATTCACATGAAATTATGACATAATGAATCTGAAAATCATTCATGCTTCATGAACCTATATGCACAGAATTAATAAAAAGAACATGAACTGACCACCATTGTCTCAGAAAGGCACTGTGATTATTTGTTTTCATGATATAGATTGGGAAAGAAAGTTAAAAGTGCCTGTGCTCTTTTATACAGTTTCAATAATGCCTTGTAAATTATTTGGGAAACTACAGCTCCAGCAAATACATCTTAAAAAATTCATTGAGGGGAAAAATGTATAAGCGTGCTCCCACACAAGTTTTATTCAGGAGCTTCTAATACAGACATTTTTTTACGTGGACAAGAAAAGGGAAATAATATTCTTGTTGTGGGGCTCTTTGACTGCCTTGATGGTACTCATTAGGTAAGATGTGGGAACAAGCTTTCATAAAGTAAATGAACTCAAGACTACCTTCTGTTTCTAATTTTCTGCCAAGTCTTATGCTTGCCACAGGTTGTCTTCTTAATTCTTTACCTGTATGGTTACTAGAATGCATACAGGAACAACATTTTTTTAATAGTTTAAGGAAAATAACAATTAAAGATCATTACAATGCACCCTTCTACTTTACACAATTCCTAGCTGCATCCTGGATGTATTGTAATTTATCAATAATTGTGTCAGGAAAGAATTAATATAAGCTATAGAATATTTAATGTTTCTAGATAATGAAAACCACATTTTCCCACTGGGGTGGTACTTATCTTCCTGAAGCCAAAATTAATATCCTCCTGACAGTTAACCATCCTGATAGATTATTTTAAGTGCATATGATTACCATCCAACAACAAAACTATTGAATTTTTTCTTTTATCCCTGCTAACACAAAAGGCAGTGCTTGGAGTATTCATAGAGATTGTTACTTCCCCAGAGCATACAGAATGCTAATAAGTGAGCATCCTCTGTGAGAAATTCTGAAATAAATTTATTTTTATATTTATTTTTCTTACATTAAACTCGAATTGCTTAATGAAAGCTAAAGGAAAAAATCATATACAGGTAATCTGGGTATGCGGAAACATTTCCATTCAAAAGTATCACATGTGGGTATTTCAGCAAGTTGCAATTTAAGACTAGAAGCAAACTGTTACCAGAATGCTTACAAATGAAAATGAATATCTGTAGTTAAACTGCAATCTCAGTACGCATATCTGTCTCCACAGCATGTTTATTTCACAATAATCTAAATTCTACCAGCTTAAATGATCTGTATCCACATAGTAATAAAATTTCTCAATGTGAAATCACTGGCAAATTATGCTAATGATTTTAATTCTGTTGCAATCAGTCACTGTTTCAGCTCCCAGTAAATTTACATCCATGTTCATGAAGTCACAACTGTCCTCTGAAACTTTTATGGCAATATTCACAGGTACACTCCTGCAACAATTTGTGTCATTTTCTGATGGGTTTTGGGTTATTTTTTGTTCAATTGTTTTTGTAATTTAATTTTTTTTAAGTTAAGGACTTGACCTCTCTCCTTTTTTTTTTTTTTTTTTTTTTTTTTTTTTTTTTTTTTTTTTAACAGTGTGTACCCTTTCAATAATTGCTCGGGAGCCCTGTGCATTTAATGAGAGAGACCAAAACATTCTCCGTTTATACTGGAACAGAAGAAAACCCAAGAAGTAAAAACAAGTAACTTCATTTACATGGCCTTCTGCCTGCAAAGACTGAAACATCTCCATCATGAGGCTGATGGAGAAGAGACAGATACTACAAAAGGTCATACCACTGAAGATTCAAAAAAAGATGACTTGATAAAAAAAGGCTGCTTTGGGTGAGATTCACTTGTCACAATTTAGACATCGACAACATCAAACCCTACATCAACCCCATGCCTAAAAGGATGACAGAGACAGGCAGTGTGCCCCAAGGTACTCATCTATACTCTAAGGTGAATGGAGTGCATCCTAACTCGCAGTAACTTCAAAAGTGATCTAGATGACTCTCTCAGACATTTAGGTCTGCAATGCAGACTTCTCGTTACACGAGACTATTCTCACCTCATCGTTTCACATTGAACTGTAGTATATTTTGAATATTTTCCATCAAGAGAAAAGATCCATCACATTTAAGCAAAGAGTTTCACTTTCTCGCTCCTTATTCACGCTAAAGATCTTTTTTAGAGCAGCAGATATGTCAACCTTAAAAGCTGTAATACAAAGGACGTCTACTACCAAATGGAAGGAAAACCATTAAGAACAGAATTATTATCATTAAGTGATCATTCATCCAAGGTCATCATATCAATGTATAATCACAGTTGTTTCCAAAAAGCATTGCTATTTCAAGTAGTATGAACAGCTGAAATTTCTGACCTGACCTTATTAACTTCAGTAACCTTCTGCAAAGAAAGGTATGAGAACACATGCTTAATCTGCTATCAAAAAAAGCTGGGTAGGTGGGCCAACAAGTAATGGAATATCCTAACTTTTGCTTCTTGCAAGTAGTCCATAACATCCTTAATGAAGTCTGAGACAGAGATGAAAACAGCCCTTTGTGGAGAACCTGATAGAACTATACTGCTTTGTAGATGTGTTCCTAGTGACAAAAGCTATTTGGACAAGGTTGGCAAGACAAGGATAACATAGCAACTTTGAGTTCTGAGACATCAGTTGTCTCATTACCTAGTAAAGATGACCTAGATACTAACCCTATATTAGAGAAGGTTACTGAAGTCACCAGACTACCTTCACTTTCTACCTATGTCAAAACTTTTGAACTAAAAGAACATGGAATAGCACGGGTCAGTCTACCCAGCTACGAGCAGCTATACCAGTTCATTTTGACACTGTTTGTTGACATTCAATGCAAAACAGAGCTATTTTGACAACTCACAGTTGTGAAAGATGGCTTCTAGGACACTTGTGGGACAAGCAAAAGCACCCAAATGCACCACAATATGTGGGAGGAGACCAAGTATGCAACTGCAAGTAACAAAGTAACACTTAAAAAGGAGTTAGAGGTGCCATTAGGAAAAGATGAGGGATTAAGGAACTGTGAGACTCTCTAAGCACATGAAGACATTCAGCTTCCTTCTACCTAAGACAGTTAAATCATTCTTTCTGTTCAGCATTAGGAGAGTATCTTCTCACAAACTCTTCACCTCCAAGACACTTCTGTGGCTCCCAAATACAGCAGAAGCCATTTTAGGTCAAATCAACTGCAAGACTCAGATGAACACCTGTAAAGGGACATGTAAAGGAAGCCTGTGGAATGATAACCTAAAGAGATTCAAATATTCTAGCAACAAATTAGTATGCAACAAAAAATAGCATGTCTACTGAGGTCTGATGAGTAAGGTGTTTCAAAGGCACTCCCAAGAGACAGAAAAAATGGCTAAAGTAATTCTAGAGAAGAAAGTTGCTACTCAGAAACCTTACTTCATTTTACATTCATCTGCTTCAGTTGAGAATGTGTGTGTGTGGAAAAGTGTCTTCTCTTTCCTGCCTCTTCACGGGTTGCATGGAAAGCTCTGTGCACTAATCTTAACTTCTCTCTCTCCACAGAAAATGAAAATTAGGATGCAACAGAAGTACAGTTTAGGAATCTCAATCTCCATGCACTGTCATTCTAAAAAACTTACACCTCTGATTAAAAATGAATGGGGATTTAGAAAGGCATGAAAATCTGGTTTGGGTGAAGTGCAGGACAGCGACTGACTCACAAGCTTGAACCCCCAAAAAACTATACGGTGGCCTGGGCAAATATGTACATTCATGATCAACCAACATTGACAATAAAACTTTGGGAACAGGTGATCTCACAGCACTCTTCTTTTTCTGCCTGAAAGTCACCTTGCAGTATTGGTTACTGAGAATTTTTTTTGTTTACTTTTGGAAAAAAAAAACAAAACAGAAGTAACAGAGAGGAATGAGAGAACGCAAAACATTATTTAGGCAGCCCAAACTGCCTGGAACATGAAGTTGGTTTGAATTTTAATTCTATATATTTTGCAGAAGGTTTTCATGTCAGAAATGCAGATTTTAAAATGTTAATAAGGGAAAACCGAAGACAAAATTTTACATACACAAAATGTTAATTTTGTAAGCTGATATCAATAGTGAGCAATTGCTCAGAATGCAGTTCTACAGGACAGTAAAGGCAGCCAAATGGAAAGCAGCTGCAAGGGCTGTCTCCTGACCAGATTTTGCCACTCCAGCACTCTGATGGCACAAGCACTTAAGTGTCTATGGGGTGAATCTTATCTACCTATTACGTTACACCATAAGTGGGTGACTGCATAATATCTTCTGCTAAAACAGCATGAGATAAAGACTGGACCTTTTACTTCAGCTTCACTGTCAGCTAAAAACATCTCTAAGATGGTCCATGTATCACATGGTACAAAATGCCCTTTCATGTTGGCAGCAAGACAAAGAAAATGGAGAGCACATGCAGTTAATGGATATTATGCCAAGCCTAAATATCTCTTGCCTTGAATAGCTGCAATGCAAATATCCACAATGTGAATATACAGAGATTGAAACAAGAATTGACATAGTTCTGATGTGATAACATTCATTTTAAAAACCTATGAAAAAATGTAATTTTTAAAATTAAGTTTTTAACATGATTAAAATGTTCAAGTGCCTATCAGGTCTTAAAATCTAAAGCCTGCATGAACACCAGGCATGCAAAGTATCTTACAGTAATTTTGTAACTCTTTGACATCTTCATATTTATTAAATATCTATTTTTGAAACAGTAACATTCACAGTAAGCTGGTCACTTAGAAATATGAAGTTAACCCTGTGCACTGGAGACAAGATTATGATGATGACTGAAATAATTAATTTGGGTGTTGTAGTGCATAACCAGATAGATGAATTGGCCTATTTTAACTCAACTATAGCTTACAGTAACTAATTATGACATTAGTCAAGTAATGCACTGCCTTACTGCACACATTTCAATAATGCATTCACACTAGTATTTAATAGTTAACATTTTTACCTAAGGAATCTGTAAATTTGAAATATTACACAAACACTTAATTCCCAACAAGGGCTGCAGCAACACAGACCACACAGTCTCTATGGACTTCCATGCAAGTGTAACTAAAGAAGGTCACCTCATTATAATCTTCCCAAATGGTTCTCTACTCAATTGCTCCTTTCTACCTACTGTGACCATACTACAGTTACCTTTATGTAAGCATAACTAAAATAAAAAATAAAAAAATAATAATTGCAGAACATATTAAAAAGGTATATAAAACATCTGAGCCATGTGAATGATTATGAACAGGTAACAAGATATTATAAACAGAAACGGTGTGCTACAAAAATTACAACAAGCACTCTAACTTTTGGTACCAAAAGACACAGCTTACATAGCCAAAACAACTCTAACTTTTTGAGCAGCTACAGTTTTAAACGTATTGTAATATGTAAAATAGTAAAAAAAAATTGTTCCTTTCAGTTGGAGCTTTTAGTCTTCTCTGTGGAGTCTTTTTCTTAATTATGAACACAAACATTTTTTTAGGTAGCCAATCCCCCTTTTTACTCTTTTCCCATCAGCAGTTTGCTCGTTCTGCTGTAACTGTGGGCACTTCCCCCAGCCCAAAACACTCAAAATTTATTGCAGCTCTTAAGTTATACTCTAAAGTACACTTCAAATTACCTTTTGTTTTATTGTTGAATACTTCCTTTAGCATTTCTTCAGTGGGACAATGTAACTGAACAAGACTACAGACAAATTGTAGAAGGCAAAACAAACAGCAATGTATTTCCCTCCTGGTCCTGGAAATTATTTGATATTCTATATCCTTGAAATTCTCAGACATGGCATTAATAATTAACAGTGGATGGCCTTATATCCACTGAAATTAATGGCAACATTCTACAAGTATCAGAGTATAAAACTGAATTGGATACCTTCAAATGGATGACAACTACTTTTCCTCAAAAGTACGAGCTGTTAAACAGCAATGAATTATGTAGCAGACAACTACAAATACACTCAGTAGAACCACTAAAAAATAACCCTCCCAAGATTTACTTGGGGAGGGGCCACATTTGTAAAAAACTCCTAGCATTATTTGCCTCTAAAACAATGCAGGATAATGTAATTACCTTTTGTGCAGCAAGATGGAGAGCAGTTCTTCGGCTCCGATCAGCTCTGTTAACGTCAGCTCCAGCCTTCAGCAATGCCTCAGCACAGTCCAGCCTGTCAGCCAGCACACAGTACATCAGTGGAGTTCTTCCAAACTGGTCCTCCTTATCCTTCAGATCAGAATTTCCTAAAGTAAACAAACAAAAGTAATTTTTTTAAAAAATCACATAAACCAGTTAAGCCTATGAACATCTGAGTAGAAGTAGTACTTTTTTTATTACAGGGGTATCTAATGATAAATGAACAGGGTAATCAAAATAATGAAGATAAAGATACTACTTTTTACCCTGTTTTTACTGACATCTATAGGACATTTCAAAATATATTTACAGAAATAAGTACATTCAGAAAACATTCATTCCACAAATATACCTACCACCAATAACATTCTGCAGCAGCATAATTGCAAAGGATTTTACAATAGTTATACATGTCTTGTCTGCAAAGATTACTTCAAAAATACCAACAGCACAAACACCAAACAGTCCTTCAGAAACCTGCAAACGCTCTAAGATAAGCTTTGACACCTGCTGTCACTCAAAGCAGGACACCTACTCACTGCAATGTTTATTTAAGAAGCATAATCAGGTCAACATTACATCAATACCGTCACTTACTTCATAGTGCCTTAAAATATGGAAACTATTCAAATATTTCTCAAGCTTTTTTGGCATTGCTAAGGTTATTGCTAAGCAATTAGTCAAATAAGAATTTTGAGGTCCTAAAAAAGAAAAACCCAAACACCTATGAAAACATTGCAATCCTAATTACAGTTAAAAAAAGAACCCAAACAAACCAGTATGTACCCTTCACTATAAAGTTTTATATTTCTGTTATGTCTCCACAAGGAAACTAGCACCTATAATTGATGAGTATCAATTATTCTACACATGCCAACTCAAAATATATCTCCCAGGTAGCAATGTTGCTACAAGTACTCAAGGAACACAGAATTTTAACAGATAATTTAATTTTTTTTTTTAAATATTCTCTTGTTTGCATGGTTGTTGATGCTTCAGAACTCCAGCAGAGATATGATTCTCCTTTACAAACACAATCTTCACTCTCCCCCAGCATATTATACTTACCTGCATATCCAGTAACTGTATTCTCAATTATAATTTCTATTGATTCACCCAGCAGAAGAGTCAAACAGATTAAAAGTGAATCAAGGGGAATATCAGGGATTAAAATTCATTCCCTACCAACCAAGTCTCTCACAAAAAAAAAACACTGTTAAGCAGGATATTGTCAGTTAGAGCAATCATTTGCTCGCTTACTCTATTTCCAAGATCCTTTGAAATTGTTGAATGAATACTATGTTGTTCTCATGATTCATTCTGACACCACTTCTTGCTTAGAAATCATGATTTGTGTTGAGAAAATGCTTTCTTTTCACTTTTAGGAACCTCTCCAAACTCTTCTGTGAACACAGATACAGAAATATTCTTTTTGTCCTTCACCCTTGGCCCTGTCTTCTCTGACTGCCCCTTCACCTTGACAGTCCACTAGTTTTAGAATCAATTTTTATGCCTCTTGCAAATCATTCCTAAATAAAGACCCCAAACCAGTCTTTTACTGACCTACATCTTCCTTCCTCAAACACAGGTTATGTTTTTTGAAGTATACCATGCTTTTTAAGGTACACCCTCACACTGTCATGCTGGCTTCTCTTCAACCTTCCTATACTTTTTCTTTTATTAAGTGCTTTCACATTCACTTCACACTGCAAGCAAGGAGTTTACTCTTTAGGCTCATCTTCAGATACTTCATAGCAAGTGTTTTCATTTTCATGTGCTTCACCACTTTTAGAGTACACAATATAGCTGGCTGCTGTTGCTTATCTGTGTATACTCTGGTGAAGGGTTACAAAAGCTTGGTTAGTAATGCTGATTCAGGTCTTACCTGGCAGACAAGAGCAACTCAAGAATTGGTTCTGTTCTGGGTTCACTGAAATTTCTCTTGCTAGCCCATTAATGATTTCTAACATTGTAGTTTTAGGCTGATATCCTCAACAGCCATTTACCCAAAACATATGAAAGTAACCATCGTGCTTCCTGTCAGTTCAGACTCTCTGATCTCCCTTAGCATGTCACACTTAGCACCATCTGGTCAGGTGGACAGTAATAAAATGTTAGTACAATAGTTTCTTATTTAGATGATTTAATGCAATCATTAAGCATTTTTTTGGTGTTATATAGTGATTTGTTAATCTCATTCAAATCCAAGGCTTGTTTTCTGCTTTGGTTTCTAAATGTATGTAACAATTCCTCTACATATATGTCTTTCATGGATATATCAGGATACAAAGTATACAGAAAAAACACCATCCACATTGATACCTTCTTTTCCACAAATTTTACATTCTTACCATATGATCAATAGCCTCATTTAAAACCTGACATCCTAGTTTTTCTATATAATTTTTTTAGACTTCCATATACATAGAAAAATGTGTACCTTTGGTGTGGATTTCTATGCCAGAGCAGCACAGAGGTACGGTTTGGACAGGATGCTGGTTCTTCCTTCTGTATGATTGCACAAATGAAGAAGCAGAATAGCTACGATCCCACCTTCTGTAGATAAGCCACAGAAACCTACATGTATCCTTGTCAGCTTTTCCTCATTTTTTCCTTCAAAAGTCTTCTCATAATAAGTAAAACAGCTGTCTTGGATTTTTTCAATAAATAAATGGTCAAATGAATTTTTAAATATTATTAAAATCAAATAATAAACCAAATAACAGAAAATTACCTTTGTAAATTTGCACAAGTGATATTTTTTCCTATGTGGCTTTCCATAAAATCTGTGGAAGAATCTTGTCTGAACTTTGCATAGAACAGGAGAAGGTAAATTATTGGATATACCTTATTCATTACTCTTCACATCAAAATAACAGATACCAAAAAAAGCTTAATTTTATGGTAGCACTTTTAAAAGTAATTTTTAAAACTTTAAAAAATAAATTTGTTTCTAAAGGGGAGTTAAAAGGTGTGTAAGTTGAAACATCTTTGCAGTATTACTTGTGTCCCATTACATGTAACTATGTATTGATGTGAAAAAATAAATAATGCAATTTTTACTAATGTTATTTACATACTTGATACTGTTTAAAAATTCTAATTTTTATAAAATTTAAGAAAAAAAGCTCAAGTATTCACTAGGTATTCATTTAAGTGTCATCTTATTGTCATTCTTGAAGACTACAACTCCTTGTTTTTGCAGAAAATGACAAGTTGCAACATTTACTAAATGCATTAAAAAGCAGTATATAGAAAAACTATATTTTTATAAATATAATTATGTCACTTGCTTATGTAATTCCACAGCCATTAGGAAATAGTTCAAAACATAACACACAAGTTAAACAGGGGAACCCATTTTTTCATATTTTCCCTGAATTGTAAAAACATCTGCTAGATTTTCATTTCACAGTACTAAAATTTTAAAAGTTACATGCACATATTGTGAAGCCATCCATGTCTTGCATCTCAGTATTTTAGCTAACGAGAAATGTTTTTTCCATTCAACAGAAACATCAAGGCCAGCTACAAACAATCATGCAGCCCTGTGCAGCAACACAGCCACGCTGAGCTCCAAAGCATGAGCTCACATGTCACTGCTCCCAGCCAGAAAGACAATTTCTCTAACTAGCTAAGTACAGTCTGGTGCTCTTCCAGTATTAGTTCAGCCTGATAATTTAAAAATCACTAAACCATATTTCACTGTTCAGTGTTAACAAGGCCTCAATAGTGCTCTACATTTCTTGAAGCTGATGGGACTTGCGTGCTTACAGGTTTTTTTAAAAAGAAACACATAAACGTGCACTTCTTCTAGTAAGACACGTGCACATGGCTTAAACTCATTCTGAAATCATCACTGTGCAAAACTAGTCACTCAAGTGACTCAAGTTCCAAGTTCTCTTTTTGTTACATAATATTACAGGATATACAGAATGTAGAGACTAAAATAAAGAAATGGGTAAATTCAAGACAAGCAAAATTTGCCTAAAGCTCAATCACAACCCAAATAAGTAGAGCAAGAGGCATCTATTTTCATTTACAGCTCCCGAAGAGTGGTAAGGGTTTTAGAACCAGGAGCTGGACTGAACAGACACTTCAATGTAATGACTATTACACAGATTATTGTGTTCTTAGAAACTATTAAAACAATTAGATGCATCTTCCCAAAACTCTTCACAAAAGTGTTAAATGCAAAATAATCCTCTAAACACAACATTAACTTTTGCTCCATTTTTGTTTAAGATTAAAATCGTGCATATTGGTATTAACAGTGAAGAACTGTTACTTAAAGACATGTTCAGTGTTGCATGGAACCTAGAAAAGAAAGTTCTGTGAATGTTGCCCAAAGGGATTCTAAAACAATGTGATAGAGTTTCAGACAACTCACACAACGCAAACAACCAGCACACTTCTGTTAGAGCATGGGGTATACAAGAAACACTTGTTGTTTACTGCATTTTATGGTATTTAACCCACAGGCTATTTAGAAAATTCTGTAACTGGGCATCAGCAGCTGTTAGCATAAAGGGAATCTTTGTTCCAAAACCTACTTTCTCTACACGAATTTCCTGCTTACCTGTGACTCTGTCTCGTTATACCTCTTACTGGCAGAAGATGTCCAAAGGAACACAGGATCAGAGCACACTGCATTATTTCAAACACCCATTCCTTTAAAGTTGCAGGCTGCTGGGCAGCAGCTCACACATGCACCCATACTCACAGATTACATGCAATGTATACGTTTGTATACAGTCATCCACACTCCACCAAGCTGCAGCTGGGAGAAGGAATAATCATCAAACAGGTTAGAGAGGCTGGCTGCTCTAAGAGACTGCTTAATCAGCCTCTGTGTCCCTCCTGTGTTAATAACTGAACAGGAAAAACTCAAAGAGGAAAGTCATAATGAATTTAGGGGTAAAAAGCCCTCCCCAAAAGGAGGAAGTCAGACCTACGTTACTGCATATATCACAAGCTGCATAATCAAGCCATACACACAGCTAACACTGAAGTACTGTCCTGAACAAGATGCTGCTGCTAAATGCAGTCATGAAGTTCAGCAAATAACACCAATTGCTCAATTTACTGCTGGCATCAAGCTATACTTTCAACAGTGCCTGGTAAACAGCTAAAAATATCACTCTGATGCATTCTTTTTCTCCTAGGCAATGCTTTTTTTTTTTTTGGTCCTGTCCTGGCAAAAGTAAGGTCTGTGTCATATCCTGTCAAAACAGAACACAGCAGAAAAGCCAAATTTTGCTATTATAGCAACGGCTGCAAGGATTATGCAGTTTTCTCTCCCATGTAAAAATAACGCACATCATTTTTATTTTGTTGCTGCTGATCACCATTAAAAGAACGGCAAATTCTTTATTTGGTTCTAATAGCTACTTTTTGCTGCATGTTGGACTAGATGACCTTTGGAGGTCCCTTCCAGCCCAGACATCCTATGATTCTATATACCAGACTTGTATTTGACAGAAGTACTTGTTCCTTTGTATTTTCAAAATGCATCTTTTGGCTGTGAGATTAACAAAAACACGCTAAAGTCAGCAAAAACTCTTTGTTGTTGTTTCTGGTGGTTAATCAGGATTTGAAAGCTCAGACTTTTTCTCCCTCCACATGCAGGCAGAAGGTTTTTTTTTTTATTAAAGGCTCACATATTGAAAGCTACTTTGTAGTTGCATCCCACAGATACCTAGAAGCATCTCCATATCAACTGCTCATCTGTTGTTTATAGAATGCTCTACAACAAAGTGAACAGATAGCAAAAAATGCAAACAGTGTATATTTGAGCCATCATATCATAAAGTTGAAGGCACAACAAAATATTTGTTTCAACCACTGGAGCTTCCATAAACTCAGTCCCCTCCATTTTTTTTCTCATGTTTGAGTCAAAAAACTTCTAATTGTCTTTTGAGAGAATTAGATATATGTTGTAAGGAATAATTATTTACTGCTTTCTATACAGCTTAGACAACAGAACCACGTAGCTTACTATCTTGTCTTCAAGACAGGTCAGCAGAAGATACATAAAGAAACTTGACTGTTGGTAACTACCAGTAAATCCTTTATACGTATTAAAACTGACAGTTAATTGCATAAATACAGAGTAAGTTTCTTATTATTTCAGTCCTTCAGCTTCACCAAGCTCCAGAAATGGGATTTTAAAAAAAGGCTGAGCAAACCCTGACAGATTCTGATCTGTTTTAGCAGAGGACTTTAGAGCCCTAATGGCTCAATGGTTGGACTTGATGATCTTAAAGGTCCCTTCCAACCTAAAGGATTCTATGATTCTAAATAAAAACCCTATGGTATGAGGTGGAGTTGCATTTAATCAGAAACTCTGAAAAATCAGTCCTTGGATGGAGAGGGAAAGCAAAATACTTGTCTTTGTAACAGACAGGGATTTTTTCTTACTTCAGCTCCAACAGGACCAGACTCTCTCTGCCTTTAATTTGTCCTGAGAAACATTGTTAGTGTATCAGAATCAAAGTAACAAATAGTGCTGGCTCATTTTGTCCCCAAATACTTCACAGTGAGGAGACTTCATTAACTATGACAAATGATCTATAAAAACAAATTTCTGAAATTTCCCACAAAAGCAATTCCAAAAAAATAAGGATTTGCAGCCAAAATGTTTCAGCCCAAAGCATTTGTCCAGAATTTCAAATTCCCTGAAATGAGAGCCCTGAATAACTCTTCTGGTTGTATCACTTACCAGCTGTCTATTTTACGTCACACAGAAGTACCAAGCAAAGGCAACAGGTAATTAAAATTAAGAAAATTCAGCCATATTTTCAGGACTACATTTATTCGAGAAATAGAGGTAATGAAGAAATGCAGACATATCTTGAAGATCAGAGCAGTAAGTCAAAAATAAAAAGCTTCAGGTCTGAAGTAATCCAAATGCATTTACAATGAAAACATTTACCTGCTATTAGCTTTTGGAGGGTACTCTTATCTCCATTAACAGCAGCAGCATGCACTTCAGATGCGAGTGAGGAACCACTGAAGAGGCAGTTTGCTGAAATATTCATACTCTTTCAAGGTATTACCATAGGTCAGATCTGCAACACCAACATTTTTTTGTAGCAGTTCAGTTCTAGAACAAAACAATAAAGGAGAATTAATTTTATAATGAGTCATTAAAATGACTGAAACAATTCTGAAGAGAATAAACTGTTCTGTTAAAACCAGAAAAGAACAAACACTTTTCTTATTTCATGGATTAAATCTACCTCGAGCCAAAATTCAACCAGAAGAGGCTGGTTGGAGATATATACATATCTATATGTATTAAAGTTTCATTGCCTTCAACACCAATTTCAGTCAATAAGCACTGCAAAAGCCTGCAGGGAGGACAGTGCTAGCCTGGCCCTGCATGCTTCGATTCAGTAACCAATGAAGTTTGTTATCAAGTATCAACCTGACATATTCCTCCAGTACTTGGTAACTGGTAGTGTTTTACCATGATGGTCCATGGACTTATGCAGGACAAGGCTTATGAGCTGAAGTAGTATCTCTCATTTAACCAACTGCCACAACTGAAATAATGAAATCAGCTTTCTAGATCATAGGTGAACCTGAACAGAAGTAGGAAAATGTTTGTGCACAAAAAGCCGCAATGAGTTAGACCAGAAGTCTGGCTCTAAATCCTATCTCAAAGTGGCCAGTGGTAGATGCCAAAGTGGTAGAGTATGTGTGTGCGCACATATATATATATATATAAAAATAATAAACATATACATTTAATAATAAATATTATTTTCCTCTGCTTCCAAACACTCTCCCAACATGCAGTTACTTCTAGTTCAATCACCTGCTGAAGTGGACTTGATTTCTGTTTATTTAGTACTCTGCAAACTCTACTGATTTTGGTTTTCAACTAATTTCTCCACTATAAAAATGTCCAGTCTCCTCTTAAAATTACACAAACTTATAGCATCCACAACATCCAGTGACAAGGAGTTCCACACCACAATCAAACACCGTGTGGACAAACCGCCTGCTTTCATCTACCTTGTCCTGGGTCTTCCCTCCAAGGACTCTCAAACTCTATACTGGAAGGGACAGTAAACAAACAACTCTTATCCATCAGTAATCATTTTACACATTTTTATCATATCCTTCCCGACTGTATCTTCCTCTAGCTGAAAGAGTAATAGTTTACTTAGCTGTTACTCAAGCACCAGCTTTTATCTGTACGTATCATCATTTTAATTGCCCTTTTTGGGACTTTTTCTGAGTTCTGTTCTAACCTTTTTGAAATAGAAAACTCCACTAGTTATTCAAAATGTGGGAAAAACATGGATTTAAGGAGTGGTATAATAGCATTCTCTTCTTTCTTCTCCATTTCTTTCCCAAATCAGACCTACCCCTACAGTTGCCTTCCTAGCCTATTCTGAAACAGAACTTCAACCTTCACTGAATTACCACTGCCTCAGGATCTTGACAATGATCAGTTCAGCTCCACACACTATTTTGGAAATGTGGAAGGATTGGCATGCGTGAAAACTTGCTGATTTTCTTCAGAAGTATCAAATGCTTGACCTTCTACTTTCAACTCTTACCATACTTCACATTTGGAAGGAAAAATAAACTGAGATCAGCAAACAATAATTGCAAACAGCAGGAAATAAAAAAGAGATATCACTGAGGCTGTCTACTGAATTCTGGACATTTTTCACCTCATCCTCTGTTTCAAGTTAATTTAAATGTGGGATACGACAAAAGGAGTACATCTACATCATATTACACTTGGAAAACAGCAAGGGGAAGCTATTTTGCTACAGTTCCTATTTTCAACCATCTTTGGTCTATCTGTTTTATAAATTTCACAGCATCCATTGTTACTAAGATAACTACAGATGTATACACATCAACACTGGGAAAAAAAAATGTTATTAAAATACCAGAAAAAAATTCACTTTCAAAAAGAAACCTTCTACAGCAGATATTAAACGTGAAGTAATAAAAGTAGAAAAGTTTACTTGCAAAAAAAACCAAAATCAAATACAAGCTAATATTCCAATATAATTGCAGATTCTTCTTCATAAGCTTCACACTTCCTTGGAGAGTTGCTAAAAAAATAATAGAGGAAGCTTCATGGCACATCTAATCAGCTACTCAAAGAACATCTGCACAATCATAGAATCATAGGGGTTAGAAGG
>NW_008623566.1:41831-56828 GCF_000691845.1 Merops nubicus | reverse complement strand
GTCACAAGGCAGCTAATTACAAAATAAATCAGTAAGGAAACCCAACAGGAGAGTCTGGTTCATTGTGATTCCTTGCTTTTTTTCCTGTCTTATAATGTGAAATCTGGTTCTCCCAGGGGCAGAGAATCACTTGCCTCAGCAAAATGAGTGTGATCCTGTATATCTGAAATCCAGATCAACTCTTTGTGTCTATCTATCTCATTAGCACCTTTCTTTTCCACTGTTTTTGGTGCAGTAAAAATGACCTTTCAACTCAGACACTTCTGAAGCTTGTCACAGAGAGCTTTCATATTTCAAAATTATTTTAGCTCCATAAGATGTATTTTTTTCCCTTTTTTAATCTTCTCTTTCACGCTTAGCACAAAAAATAACATTGTCTTGACTTTCCACATACATCTAAAGATTTGTATTGTATTAGGGTTTTATTTTCCATCTTTTCCCCCAAACTCTTTCTCATATTGGAGGCAGTTAAATAAACAAATGAATGAAAAACACAAACAAGGAAGTGAAATTCTAAATCTGATAATCTAGAACTTTTCCAAAGATGCTGAAAAATTTCAGGTGTTACAAAAGATAAAATGAAAGAGAGAACCCGAAGAAAAATTAAAGCAAATAAACAAAGAAGATACTTAAAGTGTTTGAAGGATTTTTAACAGTAAAATGTTTCCTACTATCTTCTCTGAAAACACTGGAAACATGTCTGAAGTTTTCTTCTGGTAAATACAGTCTAACCTCAAGGTGGGGCACTAAACAAATAATCTGGGACTATTCTGGTCTATAATGGGAAACATAATACTCAAGCAACTGGTCTGAATTCACCAAAACCTTCTGGATCCACATCTGGAGGGGGTATGGTAGCCAGCCATGCAATGTCTGTTCTTTCTCTTGTTTTTTTACAAGCTCTGAGAGAAGAAAGGGAAAAGAATATTTAAGGAGGGAAATGTTCCCTGAGGAGGGAAAGTTTGTGATCCAGATAGTGCAAAGACTGAGTGTGGAGGCTGCTTACTTTCACCTGGGAATGACCTTCTATTTCCCAATCTTCCTGAGAATGTGCCTGCAAAGGTGGTAAGCAATCTCTAGGAAAAGTTAAAGCAAAGTATAAACAAGAAGACCACTGGCAGAGATGGACACGTGCACTGTTACCACTCTGTCATTGATTATTTAGAGAATTTTGTCAATTTGACATGATCTGAGCAAAGCTGTGAACTAGGAGGAGGGGAAATGGCTGAATCCAAAATGCAATAATTGTTTGCAGGAGACAGACCCTCCACAAGTATGTGGTTGTTGAAGAAGGTATCAGAAGGATGAAATATAGATCACCAGTGCTCCATGGCTGTGAGCACATTGTCCCTTCAGTGTTTGTCAGAATGTTTGAGAATATACTTGAACTCTTTTCTCTCCAAAAGGCAACAGAAGTTTCAAATCTTGTCCTTGCACGTTCAATCTCAAGATGCAACCCTTTGTCTCCTTCAGTGATGAAGTTTTTTGTGTCAAGGAGCAAGCTGGGTGAGGGAGAAAGGGAGGGGAAGGCAGTGAGTGTACAGCAACTCCAGCACTGGTTGGTCTCTACCTGGGGGAGTTTGTAGTTGGTTTGATGTGTAGGTGTGTATGGAAAGCCCAGGACATAGATTCATAGAATCCTTTAGGTTGGAAGAGAACTTTAAGATCATCAAGTCCAACCATCAAGCCAACACTACTAAGTCCTCTGCTAAAACAGAGTCAGAATCAGAATCTGTCAGGGTTGTTCAACCTTTGATTTTCCTATTTTCTGGAGAGATGAGCAGCTTAATCCCCTTAGCTTTAGACCTCCACCCTTCAAACAGCATGGGAAGCAGGCACAGGTTTGTGACCAGGGCACATTAACATCATCAATCACATTCCCAGGTAATTGAGTAATTTTAATGCTACCGGGGCAACAGCATAAAATGTAGCCATCTAAATTTGTAGGATCGTTGACTTCTTGCACTGAGCTAAGAGACACCACCCTGGAGAGTGATGGACTGGAAACCAAACATGAGCAGATGAGTTTTACAAGTCTTGTCTGCTCATCTTCACAGCAGCTTCACACCCACCATACAAATGGACACCTTGCTGAGGGTCTTGCAACTTTAGCTGATCATCACCAATAACGTGCATGGCATGGACTGATGGTTTTCAGCATTGATGTGTCTGTAGGTGACACTTTCTGCAGTGAAATGAAGATGATTCATAGTCTGTCTGGTTGCCTATGTCCTGGCCACTGCCATGGGCAGGGACAGATCCCACCAGACCAGGTTGCTCAGAGCCCCATCCAACCTGGCCTTGAACACTTGCAGGCATGGGGCATCCACAAGTTTTCTGGGCAACCTATTTCAGTGTCTGATCACCCTCACAGTAAAGAATTTCTTCCTAATTTCTAATCTAAATCTACTCTCATTTGAAAACCATTACCCCTCCTCCTAGCTGCTGTTTCATTTTCTAGAGGATCTCTGAAACCAAAGATGTCTTCCAGTCACTACCAAAGATGCTCCTAAACCCACAAGCTGTTAACTTCTGCAGGAGTTATCACAGAAGAATCCCAGCACTTAAAAAACAGATCAGGAACTAATGAGGTAAAAAATAAAAATCAATCACTGTGCAAGTCAAAATAAGTTACTTTCATCTTCCAAAGAACTGAAAATAAGATTAACTTTCCAGCAGAACTTTCTTTGGGTCTAAGGGTAGCTTTTGACCCAAATGTCTATTGATGTCTTCCTTTTTGTTGGCAAAACAGAGGTCACCAATTTAGGGAGCCCGTGCTTTTGGAATGAATATAACAAATTGCCATTAAATCAAATGAAGTCTCTCAGTGGCCTTGGACAGCAAACTGCTGGGTCTTGATCTTAAACCTCAATAATGTTTTCAAAAGGATTTTTCATCACAGAGCTCTGTCAGGGTGGCTGGAGCTTGAGAGAGCTGGGGAATAACTTAATCACCACAAAGAGACTCAAAGAACCACCAGGAGCAGGGCAGCATGGGGGTATTTGTCTCCTGTTGATCCAGGGGGTCTCACAGTGAGCACCTATTAAGGAATTACTTGGAGCTCTGCTGCAATGCTATAAAGCAATGCTGAGCATTTGTGTGTGGCAGGAATTTTTTGTCATGTCTTGCCCATCAGTTAAGAAATTTAGGGTTTCTCTTTCTCCTTTGTGCAAAGAGAAGTTTAAACTTCTTTTATTCAGTGGTCAAAACTGAAAAGTGCATATCCTGCTGAGAGGTCATAGGAGATGTCTCAGGTGTTGCATGGAGATGTTCTGACAAGTTCCCATGTGTCACACGGGTGTGTGCAAACCTGCTGGAGCAAATGTAGGTGAGAAAGGTCTTGGTTGAGACTCTAGTAGCTGCTCTTCAGACACACAGCAAAAGAGGAGCACACCTCTAAGAGTGAGTTAAATTGGCCAGGCAAAAAAAAGTTTATGGATGAAGAAGGGAATATCACTTTCTTCTTTTTACTGATGGAGAGCTCAGGTCCAGCTATCTAAGCCCTTAGTGAAACCTGAGGCTGGATTCTCAAAGCAGATCAATCATGGATCCATAGAATGCTTTAAAGTTGGAAGGGACCTCTCATGGTCATCTAGTCCAACCCCCCTGCACTGAGCAGGGACATCCACAACTAGAGCAGGTTGCTCAGAGCCCCATCCAACCTCACCTGGGATGGTGCCAGGGATGGGGCAGTGACCACCTCTCTGGGCAACCTGGGCCAGGGGCTCACCACCCTCAGTGTTAAAAATTTCTTCCTTAGATCTCTTCTGCCTCCCTTCTTTTGGTTTAAAGACATCACCCCTCGCACTTTGGGTTTAAAGACATCACTTCTTCTAGCACAGGTTCAGCTCCTCCTCCCAATAAGGAAAAACTCATGGTTTAGCTCTGAGAACCTGAATGAGAGGTTGTAAAATTTTGCATTTCCTGATAAACTTTGAAAAAAAATCCTGTCAATGCCTCTTGTGTGTTCATGTTTCAGTTTCCCACTGATGAAACGAGAGGAAACAGCAGCCCCTGGAGCAGTTTAGAAACCTTTAACCAAGAGGAAAGGTTAATGGAGTAGAGTTGATGCAGTTGAGTTTCTTCTTAATAGAAAAGAGAGTTTGAGATGACTTGGCAGAAATCTTCATCCTTGGGAAGGAAAAGGATGATAGTGGATAGTTTTTGTGCTGGTGTCATGGTTAATAAACTCAGGATATAATTTAAAACTGGGGTTATTTGGGAGATGTGCAAAGGGAAGAAGATCTAAGCAGTGAGTTACTAACCAACTCAAGAGCTTGTACCTAGTAAGGAAAAGAGTCCTCTCAATTTTCTAGCTTATCTGTCATGCAGAAAAATCCACAAACACTGATCTTGATTCCTCACACAGCCACATTAACATATTATTGAAGAAAGGCAGCTCTGTGAGTTATGCCAGAGGACACCTTTATGCAGGTAGGTGAGTACCTGGTACTCGAGGTGGAACAAAGTGCCTTATCTTAACATATTTTTGGGACCTGTTACAGTCTGACATTTTCCTGTGGCTTAGCTTTTTTCCCTTGGTAAATAGGAGGAATGTGATGTGCCTCAACAAACAGCATCACTTGTTGGTTTGTGAGTGTTTACCAACGGCTTGGATGGGAAGGGCTGGATAAGCACAAAACATTTTCTCAACCCTAATGAATTTGTAACTTCTGGCATCTTTTTTAATGCAACCTCCGTTCAATCAACTTGCAATTAACTCCAGCCCTGACACTTATGGCTGTTTGAGCAAGCCATGCATCTGTGTGACAGAAACCAGTCTGCTTGATAGGATCTGTGTGAAAAATTGCTACTTGTTGGGAGATAACAGGGGAGCATGTCTGCACCTCTTAATGAGTTGGGCTGGGGTTTATTGTGCTGAAGGAAAATTGTGCTCTCTCTCAGGGACCTTAATGAGGTCCTGAATGTTTTCCCTCGTGATCCCTCTTGCCATTTGGTGGGGAAGCCTCCAGTGAAGTGCATTAGCACTTCATGTGAGCTCTGTGGGTCTGAAGTAGGGTCTGGTGGCACCACTGTGCTCTAAGACACAGCACTCACTACGTAACCTCAAGAGATGATGCAAAGCTTTGGAAGTTAAATTAGCTCTTAATTAAGAGAGCTTAAAGAAATGTAAGGGCTCTTAACTGCTCTTACCACTCAAGCCATGATGAAAATCCTCCATCTAGGACTCAGTAACCCAGTACAATGATGGGGGTTTGTGCCAAGGGGCTGGGAAGCAGCTTTACAGAAAAGGAGCTGGAGGTTTTGGCAGACAGCAGGTTGTATGGGAGTCAGCAGTGCATTCTGGGGGCAAACTGCACACAGGGCACTACTGTTAACCAGTACTTCAAGGGAAGTGATTCTTCTCTTCTGACCAGAACTTGTGAGACCATTTCTGAAGGACTATATCCAGTTTTGGGCTTCCCAGAACCAGAAAGTCATGAGCAGACAGAAGAGAGTCCTGTGAAGGGTCACCAAGATGTTCAGGATGACACAGGAGGAGAGGCTGAGAGCTGGCTCAGCTCAGCCTGCAGAAGAGAAGGTGTGGGGCATCTCTTTGTCCTCTGCAAATACCTAGTGGGAGGCTGCAGAGGAGGTGGAGGCTCTCTTCCAGTGGAAGGATTAGAGGCACACGTGTTGGAGTTATATCTTATTAATATAACAAATGTATCTTATTAGATATAATAGCAAAACAAAATCATCATGCAACTGTTCAAGCACTGGAAAGGTTTGCCCAGGGAAGTTGTTGGCTCTCCATCCATGGAGAGATCCAGAACTTAGGTGGAGCAGCTCTAAGCAAACTGATCTATTTGGCCTTGCTTGAGCATGGGCTCTGTTCCAACCTCTTATTTCATTTTATTATTCCCTAAACCAGACTGTGCTCTCATAAAGACAGACTTTTATCAGCTGATGGAGTTCTGCAGTGAGGTTCTCCTAACCTGTGTCAGTGAAATCAAATGGACTCAGTTTATATGGTCTAACCCGTAGATCTTTACTAATAAAACATATTTTTGACTGCAACCATTCAAGAAATGAAAAAATGGATTTTTTCTTGAGAGGTGGTAACCTTCAGCAGAGTGTGAACAAAGCAAATCTGGGGGAAGTGATCTCTGGATCTAGAAGACAACTCTTCTCAACAGACTCAGACTCATTTTTTTTCTCACTCTCTCAAGAATCAGGCCAGCTACTGCCAGGGGCTCTTTTTGAGTCATAGCATACAAATTGCTTTGGGGACAAGCATACCATATCACTTCTGCCACAGGAAGCACACAGAATGGTAATAAAGGCAGCGACTGAAGCCAGGGAGAGTTTCACTACGTGGCTCCCAGGCTTTAAGCAAGACAGACAGTTATCATATTTAAAACCATGCTGCTCCATGAATGATATGAGCATAAGATGGGTTGTAGAGGGTCAGGCAAAGCTTTCTGCCTCCAAAAGTGGCTAGCAGTAGATGCCTGGGGGATAGTGCAAGCCTGTGGCAGCACGTGGTGATACTTCTCCACTATGTTCTCCCAGCCTCCAGCAGGAGGATAAGGGGGCTGAGCAAGAGCTGTCATCTTTGTGGTTAGAATCCCTTGATTGACTTTTCCTGCTTCTCTGATGCTCAGAATCTTCTCATTTTTGTCCTGTGTTTATTCTTCAGCTCTGTTTACAACACTCTGGGCCCCTTCTTTGGTGGTTCTTACAGACCTCCTAGAGCTTTACATCATTTTTCCTTAGCTTATCCATCGTGGCATTGACCAGACTGACCTCCTAGAGCTTTACATCATTTTTCCTCAGCTTATCCACAGTGGCATTGACCAGACTGGGTTTGCTCCAGTGCTTGATTTGAAGCCATTATTTCCTCCCTAACAAATACCAACACTTCTTTTTGCTTGTTTTTGTTATCCTCAGTTCCTGCACTCTCCAGTGTTGGTATCTACCCAGTGTTGGTGTTACCTCAAGGGAAATTTGCTGCATTTGGCTGTTGTGCTGCTCAGGAGACAGGGATGTATGTGATGCTAAGAGGAGCTGTTGCAGATGCAGGAATAGAGAGGGTGGGTGGGTTCATGAAGGTTCATCTGAGGTTTGCTTGGAGGCTAGGAGGTCATCTCAACACCATTTCTAGTTCTGACACACAGCCTGGGGCACTGAGATAAATTGCAAATCACATAAGGAACAAGTCAAAGTCAACTGTTAAGAAGTGAAAAGGGCTGACATCAGCACTTCTGTAGCTAAGATACTGTCCCACATGGAGAAGAAATTAGGAAATGCCAGGCTGGAAGAGGTCTTGGAAGCTGGACCTGACTTCATTGATAAATAATAAGCCACTGTCACTGCCATGGTTAATTCTTTCCACCATTCTTGCCCCTGCTGTTGTTTAAAATGCATGGCAAGGGATTTTCCAGCTCCTGTTCCCAGCCTAAATGCTTTTGCTGGCTGATTCCTGCATGCTGTGCATCCCCTGACTCCAAAGAGAGCCCGTTGTGATGGGCCACCCTTCAGCTCATTGAGAGTTTGTTGCATAGTTAGAGCCATTACTATGAAATTACCAAATAAAACATACAATTTCATTCCCTATGGTAATAAAAATTATCCAAGTGCCTCTCCAGGGACCATTATAATGAGATAATACAGAACTCCTGACTGATTCCAGTGGCTATATAAAAAAAATCAAAGAGCATTCAACAAGACATTAGTGTGTGCTTTGGCTCCAATCACTTCCCTGTCTCATGGGATAATGAAGTTATCCAATTAGTTTTAAAAAGGTGAAACTTGCATTTTTCAAGCCATCTGACAGATTCTTCCCTGAATAATGTCATTACAATGAGGTGCACAGGACAGCACGAGCATTTATTGCTTTTGGTCTAGACACTACAGGACATGGAGAAGTTTTGCCCTCTGGTCTCCACAGTACATTGTTTCTACTCCAAGTGTCCAGGCCAATCAAGTGATAAAGAACAGAGGTTCAGGTTTAGGGTTTATTTTTAATGTCTGCACACTCAAAACATAAACACAACCGTATGTTCAAGCCCTACATTTGGAGAAATGTAGCAAAAATGGCTTATGGGGTTATACAGCTCATCTGTTTCCCATTTCTGCTCTGCAGCAGACGACTGCAATCCAAAGAGCAATGCTGGTATGGACAGCACAACAGCCTTGTTCCCTGGGGATGCAGGATGGAGGTCACCAGACATATCCTAGACTGTTCTAAGGCCCTGTTTTTCAGCCTGACATTAGCAGAAACCATGCCCTGGGATGCCTCCAGTGGCAATGAAGAGAGCAAAGTGCTATGGGAAGAGGTTTCAATCCTCATTTTTACACTGAGGGTGGTGAGACTCTGGCCCAGGTTGCCCAGAGAGGTGGTTGATGCCCTATCACTGGAAACACTCCAGGTCTGAGCAACTGAGCAACCTGCTCTAGTTGCAGATGTCCCTGCTGACTGCAGGGGGGTTGGACTAGATGAGCTTTGAAGGTCCCTTCCAATTCAAACCTCTCTGTAATTCTATGATCCTTGAAAGAGTCTCCCCAACCTCCACTGAACATTGAGAGGAACAGGACATCAGTACTCCTAATTCTGGCACTTCACTCACTTGCCAAAGTTAGGGCTTTGCTCAAGGGCTGGCGCCTCCCATGGTTCATAGGGGTGTTTTTCATTTTGCAAGCCCTACCAGCTGCTGGGAAGAGAGCCCAAAATGTTCTGGAGCAGGAGCATTAGCTCCCATGGTTCCACACTAAACGGCTCAGGGCTTTTGTGGAGAGCAACAGCAAAAGTCTCACCCCGAGCAAGTCAGGCGTGGTGAGGTGTTAATTAACACAACCCTGGAGTGACAGCCAGAGCCACTTGATGGCTTTCACACAGTTGGCTGTTTCAGGAGCAGGGATGGTCTCACTGCCTGGCCAGTGTGACTGGCCATGAGTGTGGCAGTGTGACATGAGCTGACTGAGATAACCCAGTTAACACTCCCCTCTTTGAAAAATGGAAATAGAATCATGGAATCATAGAATGTTTGGGTTGGAAGGGACCTCCAAAGGTCATCTAGCCCACCCCCCCTGCTACAAGCAGGGACATCTCCAACTAGGTCAAGCTGCTCAGAGTCTCATCCAGCCTGACCTTGAATGTCCCCAGGGATGGGGCCTCCACCACCTGTCTGGGCAGCCTATCCCAGGGACCTATCACCCTCATAAAGAAGAACTTTTTCCTGACATCTAACCTAAATCTGCCCTTTTCTAGCTTAAAGCCACTACCCCTCATCCTGTCACTCCAAACGCTCGTGAACAATCCCTCCCCTGCTCTCCTGTAGCCCCTCTCAGGCACTGGAAGGTCACTGTAAGGTCCCCCCAGAGCCTCCTCTTCTCCAGGCTGAACAACCCCAACTCTCTCATCCTGCTCTCACAGCAGAGCTGCTCCAGCCCTTGGATCATGGAGAGGATTAACCTAATGGGGACCAACACCGAGCAACCTCTTCATCCTCCCAAACAACCTCCCAATACATCAGACCCGGACACCTTCCCATGGTGATCATGGTTTCAGGCACAGAACTGCCTCATTTCCTTCATGAAAGAGCCCCACAGGCAGCACACAGACCCACAGAGCAGCTCCTGCCTTGACCTTGGACTCGAGCCACAGCCCTCACCTCTTGCAGAGCAGTTGTGCACAGGGTCAGCATCTCTTTGGCATCTTGGTCACCTCTTTCTCTGACTCTCCTTCAGTTCCTCAGCAGCAGATAGGTTGTTTAGGGTCCCCCATCAGCCCCCCCATGCCTGCCCTCCTCCTCTGAAAGCCATTACCCAGAATTCTTGCTTTCCTTGAAGTAGCACTGAACAAGCTGTGCTCTGTTTTTCCCCCTCCAGGCTTTTATTTTTTTACAGCAGTTCTTGCAGGAAGAAGTAATTTATCCAGAATTAAAACATCTGGTTATCCTTCTCCCCGGGTAAGGTAGCATTAAAAGAAGAAGAAAACATACAGCCTGGCTGTCTCCATCGTGTGAGAGGGGCAACATGCCCCATGGCTCCATGCAGCCACGGGTGGGTCTTGCTGTCTACCACTGGCTTTATTTCTGTAATTCACCCACATGGAAAGAGTATCTGGAGAAAGTGGCCTTGCCTAATGCCAAGATGCTGACAGGGTGTGGATTTTACAGCTAAGTCCCATGTCAAAGTCTCCCCAGATCCTATTTCTCTCCTTTTGTCATAAACCCAGAGATGGAACAAGTCAGCACTGCCTCATTGTCCCCTCCTGAGGACTTTCCAGCTTCAGCCACAGAATCACAGAAAGGTAGGGGTTGGAAGAAACCTCTTGGGATGAGATGTCCACATTTACTCTTGTCCAACCCCCTCTGCTAAATCAGGGTCACCTAGACCAGGTTGCCCAGGATCACATCCAGGTGGGTCTGGAATCTCTCCAGAGAAGGAGCCTCCACAACCTCTCTGACTAACATTGAGAAAATCCCTTCTTAGGCTTCTCCAGGCTAAAAAAGCCCAAGTGTCTCTACTGTTACCACTATTGCAGACTAGATGGTATGATCAGATATTATGATTTCCTATTGGCCTCCAAAGGCATCCCTAGATTTGATAGCTGCTGTGCTACCATGGCTATATGGACAGTGGGACTCATGGGACCACCAACAGCCATCTCCTAAGCTTTCCCTGTATTCTATCTGTCTTGCCATCTCCTAAGCTTTCCCTGTATTCTGTCTATCCCTCCTCATGCTCTGTTTCCTCTTTCTCTGCTTTTCTCCTTCAAAAGCTCTCACACTTTCCCTAAAGTCACAGGTAAGCACTCATCTCTCCCCAACCCTTCTCTGTGAATGAAGTTCCAAGTCCAAACTTCACTATCACAGAATACTTCAGAGCCACGGCGACTCAGTCTGGACCAAGGAATTGTCCTGAGAGGACAAACCTCTAGTAAATGATACAGAGAAACCTGGAACTGAAGCTCTGTAGAAGGCTGAGCGTTGAGGTCTCAAGAAGGTGCTGTCTTCATGAACATCTGCCTTGCACATAGATGGCTGTGACAAAGCTCAAGCTGCTCCTCCTTCTGCTGGCCCTGTCTGCTCTCTTTGCCAGGGAAAAAGCAGGATGATGTGGTATAGAAATAAATACACAAATAATAGAATATAGTACCAAGTGAAGGGATTTGCTCCAGAGATGGAGGTGTTGATGGTTGGATGTGTGTTGTACAGGCTAAGGCTGTGTTGTCACACCTCCTGCTGACCTGTGGAGTAACCTTTAGCAAACCACCCCTCCACTAAAGAACTCCACCCCTTCTCTCTCCTCTCAGCATTCTCTTGGACTATTTAGGCAAGAAATTTCCCATTCCAGTGTGTGCTCACAGTGTTTATCACACGGCTGCATCCTCAGGCGACCGGCACAGAAATAATACAGAGCAAAAATAACTGGTTGCCAATCAGCAGAGAATCAGGTTTTCAGTTTCTAAATCACTTGGAAATTGTTTTTCTCTTGCTTTGAATAATGTGCTGGGAATATGTAAAATGAAGTCTTGATTTTATTTTTTTTTTCCCATTTTCTTTTTCTTTATTTTTTTTGGCTAGCAGCAAGAATCCCCTTTATCAGCATCCCAAAATATGATTAATGCTAATCCTGACCTTTCAGAAGTTCCATGCCAGGCAGTGGATGATGCTTCTGTGTTGTAAAGAATCAAACAGAAGTTGTTTCTAACCACAATGAAGTGTTCTTTATTAATGAAGGATTTGCTTACCAGAAAATCCAAGAATTCCTTTGCACTCTTTTTACAAACCTGGGGGAGTTTAATCACTTGGAGTGGCTTGAAGGCATGAATATATTTATGAATTGCTCACCTCTTCCCCCTCCCTTTCTCTAAAGTTGGAAGACAAATTCTGTTAGCTTATTACTGTAGGTCAGAGACCATTTTTTTACCTTTCTATGGCAAAAACCTGGGTTATCAAGGAAATTAATAATTCAAATCAATCAACATTTTGATGTCTAGCTTCAGTGGTTTCTGAGACTCTCCACAACAAGAAAAGAATACATCCTACAAACATGAAAAAGCAAAGACAGTAATTGTCCAGCTTGAAAAAAGGAAGGTGTAGAGCAAGTGTCCAGGCTTGGTTCAGGTCTAGGGATCTGAATTTGGACCCTCAAGGGTAGTGACAAACTTCTTATTCTCTTCTGTGAATAAAGGATCTGAAGATCCCCTACCAGTCTGAGCAGTTATATCATAGAAAGGTAGAAATCTGACATATATCATTTATTACCAACACATAATTAACAGTAAGAGAGCAAAATCCTGAATCATCCCACAGACCACGTGTGCTTGTGTCTGCTGGTGAGACATCTACACCAGGACCCTGGGAAGATTGCTGCTGAAAGAGGGAAGGAACCCAGAGATGGAGTTATGTCCCATTCTAAGAAGAGCTCCTGAGCCAGAATGCAATAGCTGGACTTATGCCTGTGCCATGTGTTACTAATCCTTCCACATGTAGGGAATCTAGTTGTTGTAAATATACACCACAGAATGTCCCCAAGGCATCCTCTGAGCAGCAGCAGGAGCAGCACTCCTGGAGAAGTGGCTGGCTGCATGGAGCAGGGTCATCTTCTTTCTCCCCATTGCTTGTTGAGAGTCAAAAAAGAGCTAAAATTCCTGTAGGTGATACATGATACTAATAGTGAAGGGGGTGTCCATACTCATAAGTGTCTTAAATACTGTTAATCACTCTCTGAATAAACCTACCTCTCTCTGTTAATGCTAGTAAGAACTTGGGCTAACTTCTGAAGATCTGAAGTTCATTTAATTATAGAATCATAGAATCATTTAGTTGTCTGTTGGTGGTTAAAGGAAGTGACGTGACCACACTACTATGTGGTTTCTACTCCCTTGAAGAAACTACACAGGACTGTGAAAAGCATTGCATAAATCAGAGGGGAAACAGCAAGAGGAAAGCACTGAAAATTAGAGGGGAGGTGGTCTCCTTCACTGAGAAATGGTAAATCAGAGGTTTACACATAGATCATGAGATGTTTTTAAACAGGAAGGATGGAAACCATGGGTTAGCTTGCTGACTTATGGTCAATGCTATGAAAAAGTTTGAACAATTGCTCTGAAAACCTGCTAGAACCCAAAGATTTATCAGGTCCTTCAAGAAGTTTAAAGTCCAAGATCAGAGAATAGTGGCATTTTCATCTGGAGGTTATGGAGGGCAAAGCAGTCAATAGACAGACAATTTCTGGGGGTCATTGGATATTCTGCCTAATTCATTCACAAACGGATCATTTTAAGGTTACCAAAATCTTCTGCCACTACAGGGTTACATGGATCCATTAAGTTCTTTGAGAGTCACAGGTTGGAGATATGAAAAAAAAAAAACAACCAGTAAAATATATCTTTTATTTATCATTATTCCTATTTGTGAGCAATTCAGGCCACTTATCTCCAATCACATTTCTCCTGACTACTTGCATTATCTGTGACGGGGATGTCTCAGCCCATTAGTGACTAGCACACTGAATAATTAGGCTGTGAAAGTCTAACTGCAGGATTTATTATTCTTATTAGCTGTTTTCCATTCCGTTGTATTAATTCCATTTGGTATTGCTCTGTTTTCTTGGAGAACAATGATCATCCGTATAAAATAATATTTCTTTAAAATACTACTCATCATGTGATTTAACAGACCATGAAACATCTTACGTTGGGTTTTTTGATTTTTCAACCCAGTGTCAATATTAGAATGACATTAAAACTTCCTTTGCATCACCCCTGGAATATTTATCTGACACAACTACGTTATTCTTTTCCTTGCCATTCCTTTTTCATCTGTCCTTTGTGTCCTTTCTTCATCTTCCTCCTGTTATGCATAACAATTCTTGACAAGATGTTTCAGTGGTGGGCTGCTTCTACCTTAAATGCCACTCCTGGACATAGGCTGGAGGCCAGACCTCTAGAAGAGGAATCTTACTGCCTCCAAGAGAAACTCCTGGCTCCACCTTGCCCTTCATAAAGATGCTGGTTTCTCTTGTTGACTTTCTTGCACTAACAAAGGTGCTGCCCATTGGCTGGCCAGAACCCACATAGGCTTGTGCCATCCTTCCCATCTCATGTGAAACCAGCTTGATTTCACTGTTGAAGGTACCTAAAGTCCATCTGAGTGAGTGGGTGGAGCTTCACGTGGCTGGATTTTGGGTTGATAGCACCGTGCCCTGTTCCAGTGCTGGTGGAGAAGGCAGCATGGTGTCACTCTCAGCACCCATGTGCAACATCACAGAGGACAGGTGACAAGGGGAGCAGGGAACTCCAGCCCTGGGAACATATGCTGCTGTAGGACTGTCTTGCAGCTGGAAAATGTGATCAGTGCTACAGTTATTGTAGTCCTCTTCAACTTAGAGCTCAAAGAATATGATGAGTCCACCCCCACCAACAGGAGACCCTTTGGAGAGTGCTTTGATGCCCTTGTGACCCACCTACGTGTCTCTGCTGAGTCAGATTGTAAGAATGGAGCATGCCAGGGGCTTCCTTCTGAGCTATCAGCAAACAGGATGCTGCTGACACACAGGGCCAAGGCATGAGGCCAAGCACTGCCCAGCGATGGTCCATGTTGTGGAACTGTTGGCATGGGCCATGAAACTACTTTGGTCCAGTCCAGCCAGTGCTCCCCCAGCAGCACTTGTTCATCGTTCAGGGACTAGTCCAGACTGGGGACCATACCCAATAGTTGTCATGGATGAAACCACCACAGCTGAGCTGTGCTGCTGCCTCAGGGCCAGCTTGAAGGCCCAAATCTGTTTTATTTGCTAGTGCAGACAGAGCCTCTGTGTCTGCTCCTCCCCTGTGAGAAAAAGGATGTTTGTAGCCTGTCCTTATGTAGCACATAAGGTCCATTATATGGGTTTATTCTTCATCCATGGGACATATGGACTGCAGTGTTTGCAAATATAACAAATGACACCAACAAAATGCTGCACAACAACCTGGAGATGTGACTACCACACCACCATCCTCTTTGGACAAAAGGCAGCTGAGTCTCTTCCAGTCCTGAC
>NW_008623566.1:0-41819 GCF_000691845.1 Merops nubicus | reverse complement strand
GAAAGAGGTCAAGTGGTGATCTGGTACCTGTGCCATGGCGTCCTGCCTTCAGCTCAGCTCTCTTCCACATGGTCACTTACTGCCCTACTCAACATGTCCACAACCCAAAACCCAACCCTGTGAGTGCGAGACAGAAAGAAGGACAGTATGAAGCCAAGCAGCTGGGAGAAATGCTCCAGCAGGAGATGCCGAGAATGAGGACAAAATCAGTATTTCTTTGATGACACCCCATGTCATCAAACTCAGTCTTTCTTTGATCCTCTTGCATTTTCTTCCTAGTCTAGCCTAGCCTAGACTGTCTTAACCCCATCCCACCCCATCCCATCCCATCCCATCCCATCCATCCCATCCCATCCCATCCCATCCCATCCCATCCCATCCCTGCTGACTAACACTAGATGAGCTGAAGATCATATTTGCTCTGTGGCTCTGCAGCTTAATTCTACAAACGGTGCCTTGCATTTGCCATTCACTTCACAAATCACTGACTTCCCGTTGCCTTCTGCATTCCTTGCACTCCAGTAAACTCCACTCATTTATCTGCAACTTGCTAAAAACCCCATTTTTTCCCCCAAACAAAATGCTGTTGTCAAAACCTTCAAATCATCTCATCCATCAAGTGCCGTGTGGGTGTGTGCTCATGGGCAAGGGGAGGGGTGGTGTGTGATATGGACAGCTGAACAGATTCCTTCTCTCCCAGTGGTGCCTCCAAGGTTAACTGGACAATTTGGGGTTTATCTAGACCGATATTAAGCCCATGCACAAACCACACACTCCCCCAGGGCACCTCCATGTTTCTTGTTTAATATCTAAATTAGAGGCACAGAAAAAAACACTTTGGTAGCTGTGAAAAGTGCATTTCACCAGAGCCCCTGCCCTGAAGCAAGCTGGAAACCTTCTGCCTGGGATTTGGAAAGGAAATGGCTTCCTTCTGAGCTCTGTCCATGCCCCATCGCCTGCTCCTCAGCCTGTGCATTGCATGAATTTATTTCTCCCCACAAAGGGAAGTTTCAACATCTGGGCTTTTTTTTTTTTGCTTTCCTACTGTTTGCAAATCTCTGGTTCAGATGAGCGCTAAATCTTTGCCTTTTTTTGAGCCAGTTTTGCTTGTGAAGGTCTAAATGTTGTGCTTCTTTTTTGGGAGATGAATCTGTTGGTGAGAGGAGGGGACTCCACGTTTTCAAGGGTCTGTCCTGACTCAGAAGCCAAGAGATGAGACCAGAATCCATTCCAGCTGCTGTTGGTTGGCCAGGTTGCTCTGGGAAAACCACTTCACCTCCTGGCATCTCTGGTTCCTACCCTGGGATCCTGATGCTCTGGACTTCCAGGCAGAGGTGGATCTGCTGATGAAGGTTTGAGGGGACTGGGAGCCAGCAGAATCATGATCTCAGTGCTCTGATGTGGGCTACAGAGGCAGATTTAGCATCCTGCATTGCTTTGTCCCATCTGTGCCTACAGCTGGGCCCTGAAGGAGCTGGAATATATCTCCCTGCAGAGCCATGGCTCTTTTTTGGAAGAAGCAGAAGCAGAGAATCTGCTTCTGGCAGTGATAATGCTCCATGATTAGAGTTACTACCAAGGATTGGAGTGTGCACACCAAGGTCACTGTGAAATCTTGTGCAGCACCTTGGGGGGTGCAATAAGTAAGAGGTGGCACCTGCAGGGAGGAGGTAACCCTAAACTGACCAATGAGGTATTCCATCCCATAGATGTCTGATCTATAATAATAATATAATAGTATGAAGTGTCATATTCAGTACAAAGCTGAGGGATCATGAAGGTCAAGCCTCTTCTTCAATGGCTGGCATCCAGGAAGGATTCTGTCTCTTCTGGATTTGACCCCAATCCGTGTGTTCCTGAATCCAGCACCAAAATCCAGCTCCTGAATCCAGTTCCCATCTGTCACTGAGACCAGTTTGGGACTTTCCCAGTGCCTGCCCCACAGCATCATTGGTGACAGTGACATAAATGCTATAAGGGGTATGTGTTTGATATTAATTTTCTATGTATTTGTATATATTTCATTTTATTATTATTATTTTCATTCAAGCTGTTTTAGTTTTCCAATCCATAAATCATTTTCCCTTACTCCCTTTCTCTTCTCCTTTGGGAAGGAGAGGGGTTAATAGAGAGCATTTGTTATAGGTCCAGTGAACAGCCCTGACCCTACCCCTGGACATATTTGAGTGGCACACCTCAAAATTCAAGCCATGCCCAAGTTACCTTTGTCCTGGTGTCCTTTGCCCTGACTCCTCCAGCAAAGACCATTTTCCTTCGACGTTTCCTTCTGTGGCCATTTATCATACTAATCAAATAAGAGTGGTTAATTCCTAGGAGAGATGGGTGCTTCAGGTGGGTTTCAGGGAAGAGTCATGTAATTGCTAAACTCTTAATGGCATGTCTACACAGGCTGAACGTCTCAACTGACTTTTAATGTCATTTTGAGCAATTTGCAGAGTGCAGTTTACCCCTTCAAGGCACTATGTACTTTCTATTGGATGTAATTCCATAATTAACAGTAAGGTCAAGAGGCTGTAGCCGACCATCAGCAGAACCTGAGTGGAGATAGGCTGGGCTGGAGGCAGGCTCTTGAACTTCCATGGCTGGGCTCACAAGCTATGAGCTGGTAAATCAGCTTAGGGGGTGGGTGAGCATCCTAGATTCTCATAAAAGGAAGGGTAAGATTTACTGCCATCTTTCTCAAGTCATCTTTGACATGACCTGCTGACCATCTTTGTAGCCATACCTGATGTCTGTAAGTCTACCTCCAACATGAGGCAGACTCCTGTAATCCAGCAGAGAAAAAGGGATTTGGGAGACATTGCTTTCACTTCTTCATTTCTAAGTTGTTATTTAGCTGTGCTTAGAATTATAGAATCATGGAATTGTTTTGGTTGGAAGAGATCTTTGAGATCATCAAGTCCAACCATTAACCCAGCACTGGCAGGGCACCACTAACCCATGTCCCTCAGCACCACATCTCCACAGCTTTTAAATCCCTTCAGGATTTAAAAAAGCCAGAAGGTCTCCCCTGAGCCTCATTTTCTTCAGACTAAGCACCCCCAGGTCGCTCAGCCACCTCACTCTTCAGTATATCTTTATTATTGCACCTCATCACCTTGAGAGGGACACAACTGTTGTGTCTTTGTTGGTGACCTTTTCACTAGAAACATCAGCCAGGCCAGTCCCATTTTCCTCAGAAAAATCTAATTCTCCATCTAAGCTCCTTTCAAAACTGCAGATCTCCCCCTTCCAGTCTGTTTGTTTAAATCCTAATAATTTATTTAGAAGAGGAAATGGAAGGGTTTATTTAATTTCATAATCATATCATTCTAAAAAAAAAAAAATGAGTCACTTGGGATTTTATTTTATTTTTTTTAATTCTCATTTCCTCAGACTATTTACTTCGAGCTGGCCTGGAGAATTTCAGCCCAAAAGGTGATGAAAAAAATGAAAATGGCAATGTGCTACTGAGCTGTTTAAATAATGTCAGCTCTGGCTGTCACCAGAAGCCAACGTTGCTCTCGTTCACTGTGGGAGGAGTTCAAGGGGAGGTCCTGTCAAGCAACCTGACCAGATTTTTATGAGGTAATAGATACATTTCTGAGAACTTTTGACCACATGGAAGTTTCATCAGCTTGCTTTTGTAGAACTAATGGGTTGTGATGCAATAATGAAGTTTTGTGAAGAGGAATTATCTTTTTTTTTTCTTGGGAAATGTGTTTATATTTTTACCTGTTCCTGCTGGAAATGTGTCAGTGAGAAGGAGTCTGCTGGTGGTTCTGTTCTTATCTTTACTCCCATTCAGATTTTACTACGTTGCTATTGAAGCCCTCCCACCCTGCTGAAAGCATCTTTTGAAGAACATTTGCAAACATAAGGCAGTTTTGCTGCAGATTGTGGAAAGAAAAAAAAAAAGAAAGAAAAAGTGTATTTCACATTTCAAGAATATTGAGGTTTATTGCCCACATTTCCTTCAGCAACTCCCATATTCACCCTTTCCATCACCAACACGCCTGTGGTCCCATCTCTAGCATCTGCTCTGCCAAGCCACCCATCAGAGTGACTTGCCTTCCCCTCATAAACTTCTTTCCTGGTGATTATTTATTTTCAGCTCTGAGTTAAAGCTCACTGCAAATGATGGGAAGGTTTCTGTGGGTCTTGATGGACTTTAGAGCAAGCGTTGACTCTTCAAAGTGCTCTAGGAAGAAGTTTGCAGGGCAGAGGCTGCAGTGAGAAGTGATAAATGGGACCATATGAGATACATTTCTGAGAACTTTTGACCACATGGAAGTTTCATCAGCTTGCTTTTGTAGAACTAATGGGTTGTGATGCAATAATGAAGTTTTGTGAAGAGGAATTATCTTTTTTTTTTCTTGGGAAATGTGTTTATATTTTTACCTGTTCCTGCTGGAAATGTGTCAGTGAGAAGGAGTCTGCTGGTGGTTCTGTTCTTATCTTTACTCCCATTCAGATTTTACTACATTGCTATTGAAACCCTCCCACCCTGCTGAAAGCATCTTTTGAAGAACATTTGCAAACATAAGGCAGTTTTGCTGCAGATTGTGGAAAGAAAAAAAAAAGAAAGAAAAAGTGTATTTCACATTTCAAGAATATTGAGGTTTATTGCCCACATTTCCTTCAGCAACTCCCATATTCACCCTTTCCATCACCAACACGCCTGTGGTCCCATCTCTAGCATCTGCTCTGCCAAGCCACCCATCAGAGTGACTTGTCTTACCCTCATAAACTTCTTTCCTGGTGATTATTTATTTTCAGCTCTGAGTTAAAGCTCACTGCAAATGATGGGAAGGTTTCTGTGGGTCTTGATGGACTTTAGAGCAAGCGTTGACTCTTCAAAGTGCTCTAGGAAGAAGTTTGCAGGGCAGAGGCTGCAGTGAGAAGTGATAAATGGGACCATATGAACCTCATGAGGTTCAACAAGGGTTGGGTTGGGGTGATCCCCAGTTGAACACAGGCTGAGGGATGAAGGGATGGAGAGCAGCCTATGATTTTTCACATTCTATGATTTTAAGCTTATAAGATGTTTTGGGGAGCATCTAGCCCTTGCAAGCATTGCTCACATCCATTTCAGACCCATGAGGGAAACTTCTTGGCAGGGAAAAGAGCTAATCAGACCCAATGCTTTTTTGATGATGATGACCTGAATGCTGGAAGAGGGAGGAAAAGGAGCATGGCAACCCCTCGTGCCTGCAAAAGCAAACCAGGAGTAGGGCCATATGCTCTAGATAACCATTTCTCCTCTCCATCTGCTTTCAGATCTAAATTGTTACTGTCCCTGATGATTTCATTTGTAAAAACGCAGTGGGCTGCTTCCTCCACAAGTCATGTGGCCAGGAGGGGGATGGGGCAGAGGGATTTTATGTCATCAAGATAACCAAATCATCTCCCTAATGCACTGTGATTTATTGCTCTGTCTTGTGGCCTCAGCATCTTTGGTATCTTTGCACAGGATCTGCTCTGGATGTTTGAGCCTTACACAGTTCCAAGCTGCTGCAGCAACTCAGACCTCCTCAGCCTCCAGGAGAAGTCAAGAGGGGTCTTAGATCTGAGGGTTATTCCCCAGCCTCACTGTGACCAAGTCATTAGGTGCCAAGGCAGCATCCTCCATCAGTGGTAGGTTTCTCATCTCCTGGCCTGGGGAGAGGTGCCTGTGAAGGTTCTACTGGTAAAATCACCCCTGGGATCTCCTATCAGCACTGATAGCAGCAAACAAGGAGCCAGCTGTGGACTTGGAGGTGTGGGATGGAACAGAGGGAGCAATAGTTCATAGAATCACTATGGTTGGAAAGGACTTCTAGGATCAAGTCCAACCTCCATCCAAACATTTCCCTAACCACCAGTCCACAGCCTCAAGTGCTACATCTGTTCATTTTTTGAACCCTTCCAGGGAAGGTGACTCCACCACCTCCTTGGGCAGCTAGTTCCAGTGCCTGACCACTCTCCCACTGAAGAAATTCTTCCTAATATACAACCAAGACCTCCCCTGGTCAATGAAGGGTGGCACCATCAGGATGCAACAGGAATCATCAGGATGAGGCCCCTGAGCAGTGACATACCTTTGTGTGGGTCTTCTCTCTGCATCTGCTCTCAGTGCATTGCCCAAGAGAGCACTGCCTTTCCCAGAGCCTTGCAAAGCTCTTCCCACCCAGGCTTAAAGCTTTTTCCCTTCCCCTCTGGGCACATCCTCCTTCTTTGCTCCAACCTCCCCAGAGCACAAGGATGTTTCAGGGAAATGATTTTGCTTTAAAATCAGCTTATCTCAGCTCTCTGTTGCATGAAAGGACCCACTATTGCCTGAACAGGGAGTTCCTGCTCACAGAGGCAGTTTCCCATGCTCCAGGAGACCCAAGGGTCTCATAAACCCACTCACCTGTGATGACAGATTCAGGAGCCAGCAGATACTTTTGCTAATTCCTCCAAAAAGTGACTGGCTCCAGCTGGAGACATCAATCCCCAGGACACGTCTAGAGTGGAAAAATCTCCTCATCCTGTATCTCTCATCTCAGAGATGTGACATCAAGCATTGCAAACACCAGGAGAACACCTGCACGTCAATGGAGGGAAGAGAGGAAGTTTTTCTCTCACATACATCCCAGGAACAAAATTTAAAGAGTTTGACTTCATCCCCCCATAAAACAGAAATGCTTTTGAACATTTGCAGGCTATAAAGTCATTTCCCACCCAGCTTTTCCAAATCACAGATTGGTTGAGGCTGGAAGGGACCTCTGGAGGTCATCTGATCCATCCAGGACCAGATGTTTATACAGGGCCACCAAGAGCTGGTTGCCCAGGACTATGTCAGCTCTTGATCATGGCCAGGGATGGAGACTCCACAGCCACTCTGGGCATTTTCTATTTCAGGGGAAGAGAAATGAGAGTCTTGCAGTTCACACTGAAGCATCCTCAACACTGCCAGCTCTTTGTGGATACGAGGTGTGACACTGGAAGACTCCACAGCCACTCTGGGCATTTTCCATTTCAGGGGAAGAAAGATGAGAGTCTTGCAGTTCACACTGAAACATCCTCAACATGCCAGCTGTTTGTGGATACAAGGTTTGACACTGGGCAGATCTTTAATTCCAGTGGTGTGAAATACAACCCTGGGTTGACTTGGCAAGTATTTTTTTTTTGACCAGAATTTATCCTTGAAACCCACAAATCTCATCAGCAACCAACAGCACAAATCTTGGACCTGTTGCTTGTAATTCTCTTTTAGCCTTTTCTGAGCTTCTGTTCTTCAGACTGCTGCTCCAGCTCCTTAATTTCCCTCCCCAACATTATCAGTTGTTTATTACTAGTTAATTGTTTCTTCTTGCTTGAATGGTGGAAGAAAATAGCTGTGTCACAGGAATGCATCAGCCCTGGTGATGCCATGGCTATGTCACAGCAGGCAGGAGCTTTTTCCAGGGCATTGACCTAAGGATCAGGAAACACACACAGCCCCCGTCTGGAGCCCATCATGGTCCTACAAGCAGTTGAAAGCTCCCCACTGACACGAGAAAAGGCAGCTCCTCACCACCCCCCCTTAACTATGTGTAAAATTAATGATAGAATCACAGAATTACAGAAATAAGTTCTTCTTTAAAGTATTTTTTCTGATTCATGAACCCATTGGCTGGTTCCTATGGTTTGTGTTGTCTTTTTTTTTTCCCTTGAGAAACTTTTGGGGATTCTCCTTATTATCTATTTATGATATTTAATTGATGTATCTTTAAGCCTTTTTAAACAAAGCATTACTACAATGGGTTTCCACTCAGTTTATAATATAATAAAGTGCTGCTCAAGGAGATATTCCCATCTTCCCAGAATGCTCCCACTAATATCCTGGCCCTTTTCTTGTGTCAGGATAAACATTCAGGCAGCCTCAGTGAGTTTGATCAATAAAAATTCCAGCTTAAAAACAACTCCCATCCCTTCCCCCTGCAATCTGGATCAGTTCCTCAACTATGACTGTGGTTTGAAGCCAACTTACTGCATTAGTCTTGCTGCTACAATGGCTGCTTTTATTTTGCTATTAGTTTTATTTGCTATTCCTACCTGGCTTTCAGTGAGGAAATTTATGACAGCTCTATTTTCTGCAGAGAGACATGTAAGGATGCTCCTGCCTCTGGAAAGAGCCAACAGTTTGGGTGCAGTTCAGAGAAATTTGCAGATGAGGAAATCTCATGCCATTTTCTCCCCCATCGTGGCTTTACTCCAGCAGTTTCTCCTAATGCCCTTTATTAGCATTGCACTTGGGTTCTTGGAGAGCCTGTCCCTCTAGCAGCTCATTGCAGCACGTTGGAGAGCCTGGCACTTTCCCTAGGGAAGCCAGCTCCATTTAAAATGGGAAATACAAGCATTTTAGTGCTGAACTCACTGGATTGAAACTCACCATCTGCAGTCTTGCTGCAGTACTGCTATATCCTAATTCCATCTGTCAAACCTCAGGAGAATCGAGGTGATGAGGCTGGTGTTGTGAAACAGCATCGAGCTCAGGCAGAGCAGGGAATTCCAGGTCCAAAAGAAAATGAGGGAATGTGAAGCTGTCACCACGGGAAATAATGCTTGCCTGCTTAATGAAAAAAGGGGCTGCTGAAATCCTGTGCTTAAAGAGGTGAGCAGCAGAGCTACTGAAAACATACTGTTTTCTGTCTTCAAAAACCTGTCTTCTGTAGAACTCTGCTTTGCCCTTAACTTAAAAGCTAGGAAAAAAAACAAAAATCCCTTCTCTTCTCTGGCAGAATCTTTATTGGACTGATGGAAGTGCAGCTCTCAAACCTTTTCCCTCTGATTCACCACGTGTAAGGCAGTTCAGGTTCCTTAACTGGGGCTTTTTACTTGATTATACCTCCTCATTCTAGAACGAGCCAAGTGCATCCTGAGAACATTAAGGTCTTGCTTTTAATCCCTCTCTAAACCATCTCCCAGCTGCCTTCAGCTTGGCTGCCTAAACCATCCGAGTGGCATCTACAAAGTCCTCAGTCCCTCACATCTCCATCCTCTTCCTCCTCTGTAAAACACACTAAATAGCCTGTTTTCCAAGTTCAGGAGGGCTGAATTATTCATTGCAGAGGGATGAACGTAGCTCTTTTCATCTGTCCCTGAACGGATTCTGATCTCAGTGAATGCTTATTGTTATTCAGAACTACTCTCCAGCTAGTTTGGATAAACAGCTTCAAACCAGCGGGTTGTTTCCAAATTGTTCCTTCTTGTTCCCCACCCCAGGGCTGGTGGTGGCAAGTGCTTTTGCTAGCAAATGGGTGGCTGGAAGTTCAGAGAAGGAAGATGAAAGATGAGAAGCAAAGGAGAAACAGGGAATTATAATTTTAATTTCTTTTTTTTTTTTCAGACTGCTACCCTTGTTCTAATTCACATGTGGAGGTTTGCTGGGAAGAAATGTACATTTTTTGTGCTCTTTTTTGGGGGAATGTTCCCAGTTAGCAAAGGATGACAGATGTGGACACTGTCACCCAGAAGATCTGTGTGAGATTCAGAGGAGTGTGTGTGAAAATGGCAAATCTCATCACAATTGCTTCAGCTTTCCTGCTGTTCATCTCCTGCTCCTCTTCTTAAGAGCAATCAGTCACCTCCACTCTTTGTTTCCTCTCTCTGGGGTATTTGGAAGGTTTTCTGGGGATCTGGTAACAAAACTCAGCCTTGGATGTGAGGATGAACATCTGGAGTCAATGTTCAGCCCAGGCACAACCTTGGCCAATTGGGAATCGTGGCCAACATCTGGATTTGCATTATGTGCCATGAGATACAAGGCTTAAGATCTTTCTGTTGGATCAGGTTTAATCTTAAATACAAAGGAGTTTTGCTCCTAGCTCTGCTTTCCCAAGTTGCATCTTTTGAAGGACCTTGAGAGGGGAAATCCTGTTTGCAAACAATGTGTAAACCTTCAAGGGATTGGAAACAGAATGGGCTGAGCAGTTCAGGTTCCCCAGCGAAGGAGGACATTTATCAGAGCAAGCACAAGGCACGGAGGAACAAATTGGGAGTTTATAAAGGAGCCACATTCAATCACTGAGAGAGAGAGAGGCTGCAGTACCGTGCTGGTGTCCAGCTGTAGATCACAGATGGAAAGCTCAGTAAACTTCTCTGCAGTGAAGACCCAAGGAAAGGGTGATCCAGCAATCTGGGCACTCTCAGGCAATAATAAATTTATTTTTCCTTTGCCCTCCAACCCTTCTTCTTCTCTTGGATTCCCAAGCACCCTATGCAGCTGGGAAGGCAGGAGAGAACCACAACCCACGATATTGCCTCTACATTATTGTCCAACCTGCAGTTGAAGTCCCTGCTGAAAAATGTCTTCCTTTGGTGGCTACTGGATGACAGGCAGACGGATTATTGACATGTCAGGTGGACTTCTCCTGGCATGGAGAGTAAGGGAAAAGCAACTCCTTTCACTTTCCAAATGAAGCTGAGATGACCTGGAAGCCACTGTGAGAGAAGAAATGTGGGGTATGACTCTATCATTCCCATATGCTCACTGCTACTGGACTATTGCCATTATCTGAAGAACAATTATTGTCTCCCACCTTCATAACACAATAATGGCCTCAGCACCAGTGAGGGCCACATTGTCTGAATTATTTCAAGTTTCCTACAAAAAGGGAGGAAAGAAGCAAACAGTGGGGAAATCCAGCTTTATTTATTGGGTGATGGGACTGGCACAGGCACGGCAGTGAGATGTCCATCTGAGGAAACTCGTGTGCAGTGACCAGACCAATGGACCAAACTTTGAGGAACGTCCTTTGTTTTATTTGTCTCACGTCCTTTGTTTTGGAATTCAGCTCCCAAATCAACCTAATAAAATAAAAATCTTGACATTGAGGAAGAGTGACAAGGTACAATGATGTTTTTTTGGTCAGGAGAGCTATGATAGGGTACCAGTAGATGCTAACACTTACAGCATCCCTTTTGAGGAACTGCCCACTGGGATGGCTCATCCAGGAGGAATTAGGCAGGGTCAAGATGCAAGGAGGAATGAGCTTGGTGGCACTTGTTGAGGCCATTGGACTTGCTGGAGATTGAGCTTTGTTAGTACACCTGAGACTTGGTGCAGTCAATGTATCTACCTTCTCTCCATCCTCCTAAAAATGTGGAAAAAAAGCTTTAGAAGTAATCTCTGAGCTAACACTTGCTTCTTTAGAAGGTACAACACAGTGGTTTTGATTGTAGTAAGGTATTTTCTCAGTGTGTAGCCACCACTGTCTGCTGGAGTGTCAGAAAAGAAGCAGCTCAGAGGCCTCTGTGCAGGAGGTTTTTCTCTTTATCGTGCTGCAGTCCTCACTAAAAGGACATTTTCTGGGTAGCACTGGCCAAGTGTCCTCCAGAAGTGCTATTGCTCTGGTGCCAACTGCCAGCCCTAGCCAGGCACCACACCACAACTAGGTTTGCTTTTATCTTGTCCATGAAGCAAGCTCTCAGCCTCACACTTGGAGTTAATCACACTGTCTTTGTGCCAGAAGAAGGGAAAAAGAGCATTTTTGTTCTTTATGAAGAGAACCCTTCTTTAGTGCCACTGATCCAGGGCTCCCCTTTGATTAGGAGTCATGTATTTTCATCACAGCTACCCAAAATGGCAGATGGATCTCCAGCTCCTTCTTTACTCTCTCTTCCTTCTCCTTAATGTCTTCTGCCCTGATTTTCTTTTTTTCTTTGCACTGTGGGAGAAGTTTGGCTCAGGGATGGGATGCCAGGAAGAGGAGACATTATCAGTGTTAGGTCCAACGTGCTGTGAACCATCACACGGGACTCACAACTCAAAGCCCTGCACCTAATACCTCCATCCCAAAGGAATGTGGGTGTTGTCCTACCTGCTCCCATCCCCCAGGGTGGCGTTGCCTGACTCTCTCTCCCTGCCCTGCAATAAACACACCAGACATTGCTTTGAGTAAGAAACAGTGAATTCCTTCCATCCCTCTGCTGAAGAAACCTGAATTTTTATTTGACTAGCATATTATCTCCATCTGCAGGATCTCTGCTTTGCCTGCCAGGGCTCCTTAAAGGACTGAACAAATAATTTAAATGGCTGGTTTATTGTTAAAGGCATGTTCCTGATTTCCCTGGCGCTCAGGCGGAGTCAGTCGTCCCAGCTCCATTGATTTCAGAATTAGAGTGTCAAGGATCCAGCCCATCCCTTGTTGAAATCAATACTAGTGATCAGGACCACACAGAAACTGCTCATAAGCTCTTATCTTGATATCAACTCCAGTTAACTGGCAATGACAATAAGTTCCAATGAATTGGATGGGCCATTAAATTGACTCAAACCCCGAGCTGAAATTCAGGCTAGGTGTTAACAGGGGAGAGACACCGTTACTTGAAGGTGCCAGATCCAAATCTGACCCTTCTCATGTTTTCTGGTGTTACCAGTTGTTTTAATTATGCAGGGTTTCCTTTTGTGTGGCAGATCACCTAATTTGTTTCGTGGGTTCTCTTTTTTAATTGAGCGTGGCTGGAGGACAGCTGAAAAACATCATTCCCCTGTCTCACCAGCACCAGCATCTAAACCTCCACCTCCCAAGGGCAGGCAGAATAACACTGCACACCAATAAAATCATCATCTACTCAGCTTGAAAGCGAGAAGGCAAAATCAAACTGCCTGCAATAACAAAGACTGAGTCTTTGGATGGCGAGGAAGGAGGGAGGGCATCATTATGCACAGTTTATTACTGCAGTTTTCAAACCTGGCAGTGATGGGGATTTAATTCGCTGCTACGCCGGTGCTGTATCTGGAGCAGAGAGGGAAGGAGGGAGTTTTTGGCTACCTTGGGTATCTCTTGATTCTGGATGTGCTGCCTAAAAGGGTCAGCAGAGCCTCATGGGGTTGGCAAGAGGATGGGTGGTTGCTCCATACCAAGGGATCAAACCATGGGCAGCTCAAGAAGTTAACCTGGACTGCTGGGACGAGCTGCCCGTGTGCTCCTACCTCCCCTCAGCTGCAAAGCAAAACGTCTTTGCTTAAAGTGAGATTGTTTATTGATTAATAATCCTTTCTAACTTCACTGCTTCAGATGATTAGGAACGGGCAGCAATCAGTGCTAACACGTTCCAGGTCCTGGCAGGGGCACATGTAGAAATAAAGCTCTGTCAGTAGGTTAAACAAAGGGGGAGTTAAGGACACATGAACAGCTCGTGGGAGAAGCCTGCTCTGCAAAACTGGGGAAGGGGAGGGGTACAGGGAGAGCCCATTACTGCTGACAGGCAATAATGGGTGAAAATGCAGGAGATTATGACCCCGTGCCCTTTATTTGCACACACCTCCAGCTCACCCTTCACACCAGGGGTTTTAAAGCACAACTCTGCACAAAGCCACAAAATAATTGAGTTGCCAAGTGAACTTTGAAGGTCATCTGGTCCAACCTTCCCATTCAAAACAAGGCCAACCCCTAAATTACATGCAACTCTGAAGTTAGGCTGTGGGGATCAAGGTCATGAGCTTATGTCCAGCACATGGTGCCACTTAGAGAAATGCATCTAGTGAGGCTTTCTTCACAGGGGATGGAAGCAGGTTTGCTGCAGTTTTCATCATCTCTGCAGTGGTCAACACAGCTTTGAAAGCAAAAGGCATCTCCAAGAGGACTTCAAGAAACACGTTTCAAAGACCCTTTACACCTGAGCAGCATAGAAGAGACTTAAGTCAGTTAAGAATTCCTCTTCCTCCATGGATTCACAGTTCAGGCTTATTTCTTACAGGAAGAGATAATTTACAGGGGAAAAAAAGGGGGAAAAAATTACTTTTGTTCACCATGTACCAACAGGCAGCGATAAGGTGCAGCTAAAGTGGCAGGCTGCACTTTATGGGGAAGAACTATTATTCAGATAAGATGGAGGCAAGAGATCTTGGCTGGGGTAAGGAAAAAAACTCCTGGTTTAAGGTTATTACGCGGGAAGCGCCCCGCTGCACGAAATCTATGGGAAATTGCATATTCTGTCACATTTACTTATTGAATCCCAATTTCATCGTAGCATGAGGAAAAAATACATCAACCTCCCTTGTAGCTCTTATTAGATTTCACAACCTTTCAATATTAAAATGCCAGCTCTGGTAACAGTGTTTCTCTCTCCATTTTCTCTCTCTTCCCCCTCCTTCCCAGCCCTGGGTAACACTGCAGTGTTGGAGGTGTGGTACAGAAACCCTGGTGTGGAGATGCTCTGAACCCCTATCCTACAGAATGAGTTGGAAATACCAGCTCTGCAAAAAAAGACCCTTCCAGCTTCCTTGGCCAGTCATTTATTCTCTACAAGTACATGGAGAATCCCATGCTGAAACTTTTCCAGCCCAGGATTGAACCCTTTCCCTTTTTTTTCCATGGATTCCCCAAATCTGCATGTTTTGTGTGTTTTAGTTGCGTCTCCAACCAGTAGGAACTTAACAGTCATCAGTTCAACCTGTCTTCCCCTTCCCCTTAGACTCCTACTCCCAGCAACCTCCTTAACACACTTGATTGATGAACCAACACCTTAAAACAAGAGGAGGATAAAATTTCTTGGAAGCCTAAATCCTGCCCCAGGCTGCTTCTCCTCTGTCCATAGGGGTAGGCAGTCATCCTCTTGCAGTGGGGTGAAACTGGAGGAGTGTTCTTCATTCTAGCTAGAAAGACTGTGTGCTCAGATAGGGCCTCAGATTTCAGGGCTGTCTGAATTGATGGTGGCTCCCACAGATTATCCTACCTCAGTGGACAAGGGAAGAGCCATGGATGTCATCTCTCTGGATTCTCTAAGGCTTTTGACATGGTCCCCCCAAACATCCTTCTGTCTAAGGAGAGGTGGTCGATGCCTCATCCTTGGAAACATTCCAGGTCAGGTTGGATGGGGCTCTGAGAAACCTGCTCTCATTGCACATGTTGCTCAAGGCAGGGGGGTTGGACTAGATGATCTTTAAAGGTCTCTTCCAACCCAAAACGTTCTACGATTCTATGACCCTTCTCCTCCACTCTGATGCAAGTGAGAGAAGGCAAACCCTTCTCTGGCTATAGCCAGAAGTATTGCTTTGCCATCTCCAGCCTTGTAAATCTTCTCTTATTATGTAGGGAGCATGCAGAGGGCCTGGCTCTGGAGTGAGTGGGTGTTTAGTGTTTCAGAGACGGGCTGGGAGCGCTGTGCTCTGGAGTTATCAATCTCTCTCTAATGTAAAGCACGCCGTAGCTGCTGCAGGGCAAAATATGCTGCTTTCTCTAGTCGTAAAAAATATTCTCTTCTGTCTGTAAACAGATCGAGGGAAACAAATGGTTTCCCCCAGTTTAATGTTTTAAAGAGCAATCCAGGCTTTTCACGTTCCCCAAGGTGAGGAGGAGAAAGCAGTTGCAGGCTCACAGAGTGGATTGCTCCTGGTCTCTGCAGAATGGACCTCATCTATTTAACCTGAGCAGTGATGCTTTCTTGGTCCACCTGGCTCTAGGGAGGAGGCAAATCATCTTTAACTCACATCAATTCAGGAAAAAGCCCAGCTATCTGATCTGGATTTGTAACAGGCCACAGGAGAAATAAATCCCATGACTCCACAGTAGGAGCATAGGAGCCAACAACGGGAAAAAATACTGGAGTGCCTGAGGCTCTGTGCAGATAAAAGCTGCAGCTAATTATCCAAACAAAATATTCATAGCTTGGAATCAGCAAAATGAGGCTGGAAACCTGAAGGGAGCAGTCTCTACTGTGATCTCCCAGTCCCTTGGTTTTGGTCCCTGTCCCCTGGTAGGAAGGGCAGAACCAAGAAATCTCCCAGGGAAAAGTGTCCAGGACTCAGGGAAGACCTTGCCAAGGGCCATCTGAACTGTTCCTTTCCCAAAACACTTTTAAGGAACTCTTCCTCCTCTAAAAGAGAGGAAAACAACATTGCACCATCCCAAAATCCTGTGTCGAGTCTAGTGGACCTTTTCTAATTTATTACCTACCTCTTAGGCAGATTCTCACACAAATCAAAAGCACCATCAGGTGAGACACAAAGGCACTGGTGTGACACATGCTTCTTTACACAGCCCAGGAAGGATGAGAGCCCAATGCCTTTAGTGGACTTGAGCAGCCATAAAAAAAACAAAATTAAAAAAGAATAAAAAGTACTAAAGCCCTTTCTTCCTCTGAAATACTCCCTCTGAATAAAAATAACTGTGCTGAAGCATCACTTTCTGTCCTTAAACCCCTCCTATGTGCTTTTCCAGAGCAAGGTCCATGCTGCTGTCCCTGTTCACAGGTGTGAGAAAGGACCTCTTGTTTTTTATAAAGGTTTTGCCACCCCGTGGAATGGTCTTGTCTAATGAAGCCACCAGGCATCCTTTTTTCAGGTGTTGAACCAGTCCTGAAGGTTTCTGTGGGACTTTCCACAGAAGTTTATGCCTTCTTCTTGTCCTCCTTCCTTTAAAGTGAGCAGTGTGCTGGTACCTCACCCCAGATTTGCCTGACATTTGATGTGTCTCCTCTTCTTCATCCAGTCAATTCCCACAGCACTTTGCCACGGTGAGAATGGAGCAAAGAGTAAATGAAGTTGAAATTCAAGAAATCAAGATTTTCCTCTTCCTTGGCCCATTTTTGAGATTGCATATAATCCAAACTACCTGTCTCTTGTCAGGTGGAATGTGAGTCCAATTGATAACCTGACAACACGGCCAAACCCACCAGCTTCCCATCTGCCCTACTGGGCTGCCTCCTCCCTGCACTGCTCCCTTGTTTCTTTTGGAGATGCTCGTGTTCATCCCACAGCTCTATCTAACCCCCTTTTTGCCCATCTTTCTCCTCCTTTGAAGCATCATCTTATCCATCCCTTACTCTAGTTTACAGGTAGAGCTGGGGTTTGCCCCATGTTTTTCCATGGTGGTTGGATCAAAGGAAGAACATACAACCCTGTACTATGCTATTGGCATTGCTCACAACGGACCATCCGAGTTTGCAGATCCTCAGGATTCACAGGCAGATGTTTTCTGAACTTCCCTTGATCTGTCCATAGCTTTCTTTTACTTGGTTTGGCTGCAAGAGAAATTTCTCTAATTAACTGTCTATGGTTAATTTCTTTATCTTTGCATGTCACAGTCATAGCTTTGTATAGACAACAATAGCTGGCTGTTGTTTGATGTAGAATGAGATGTTTACAAGCCTGAAACAATAACAAAGTGTAGCAAAATGTAGGCTTGGTGTGATGGCAGAGGCATCCAGACACAGAGACCCAGGAATAAAACGCAAAGGTGTAAAAGTGTTGGCAAGCTTTTAAAAATCATAGAATCATGGAATAGTTTAGGTGGAAAAAGGCTTTTAAGATCATTGGGTCCAATCATTAACCTAACACTACCAGGTCCCCACTAAAATATTTCCCTAAGTACCTCTTCTACACAGCTTTAAAACCCCTCCAGAGATGGGGACTCCACTGCTTCCCTGGGCAGCCTGACACAGCCCTGGACAACCCTTTGGTGAAGAATTTTTTCCTAATATCCAACCTAAACCTGCCCTGGCACAACTTGAGGCTATTTCCTCTTGTTCTATCACTTGTTACTTGAGAGAAAGACCTGGCTGCAACCTCCTATCAGGTACTTGTGGAGAGCCCGAAGGTCTCCCCTGGACTTCCTTTGCTCCAGGCTAAACTACCCCAGGTCCCTCAGCCACTTCAGCCATTATTCATAAGATTTGTGCGCTAGACCCTCCACCAGCTTCATTGTCCTTCTTTGGACACGATCCAGCACCTCAATTTCCTTCTTGGAGTGAGGGGTCCCAAAACTGAACCCAGGATTCGAGGTGTGGCCTCCCCAGTGCCCAACACAGGAGCATAATCACTTCCCTAGTTTTGCTAGATCCCAAACAGATGCTAGAGGGAAGAAGAAGAAACCATCAACACGACCACTGCATTTCTCCTGGGGGAGGACTCTAGATGCTGTAACATGCCACCACGAGCAGATTGAAACAGCCAAGCCAGAGGAGCCACAGAAGGGTGAACAGAACACCTGGAAAACGTGAGAAACCCAGAAGTGGTTGAACAACAATTTCAACTGCATTAATAATTCTCTTTTTTTAATGTAACAATTAGCTCTGGGCTAATAGTTTTTTTTTTTTTAAATGTAACAATTAGCTCTGGGCTAATAATGATTATAGGCTTAACATTTCAGTTGCAGTAATCTTATATCCTTAGGTTTATTTATTTATTTAAGGTGTTCTTCTTTACCCATAAATATGTTTTGCATATACCATGTTTTCTAAAGATGGTATGAATCTGAGCCTATCATCATAGGAATGAGAACTGCTGGGAATATTGCAGGTCACTACAGAGTTTTGAAGGATGGCAGTGAGCTTAGGAGGCTCCACATGAAACAATGTGATGAAGGATTGGAGAAGCTGAAGATCTTCTTGGCTTTGAGTGGTGATTTAACACTTATGTCAACTTTGATTGTGTGATAACTCCTGGCAGGTGAATGCAGAGCCTTGTTCAACGTTATCAGTAGTGGGGATGCTGGGAGTTTGGAGGTATGGCAGGGTATGAGGAGGTGCTTGCATCCATTGGTAATGGGGATTGAAGAGTTCAGTTTGTAAATAATCCATATCATATAGAACTGAACATGCTTTCTTTTCATAGATGTAATGTTTTTTTCAATTCCTGGAGCTGGGTGGGAAATAAAAATGCATATTGCTTCTGGCCAAGCTGTGTATCCTAACACCTAGCCTGTGTTTGGTGTAGCAGAAAGCCCAGTAAGCCAAAACTGTCTACAGAAGGGTGCAGATTGCATGTCCCAGTATGTTAAACTGATATTTATAAGCCCATCCTGGATGACATGTAGTTATTGTTGGAGGCCTGAGTCTATTCATTCTTAATTCTGAGGAAAGAAATTCTACAAAGATCATAATTCCTTCTGATTTATTAATATCCAGCGAATCAAGACCACGTGTGCCATTTTTAGAGCGTTAAAACAAATCTTTTTTAACACTGGAGTCTGCTAACAGCCCTAGACTGTAATTCACAGCCTGTCTGCTGAGCAATTTTGCATGGCATCAAAGATTTTTGCAAGCAGAAATATGGTCAAAATAACACTTGAGCTTCACTAGATCAATACCACTGAAATATAAGGCCATCCAGTTGCTAAAAAGGTCTATTTAGTTTCTCTGTCAGGCACTGATCCTGGGTAGGATCAGTTGGTTTTACTTACAAGCATCAATACGTTGCCTGTTGAAGAGTCCTAACGCAGGAGCAGGAGGGCTGTTCTTGATAAGGAAGTTGAGAAAGAGCCTTCCAATGGGAGCAGAACGTTCAAGAAATTAAAACCTGTGCTAGTTAAATCTCTTAACTTCATTTCAAAAGGTGTTTACTTAAATAAAGTTAAAGGGAGGCTCTGGTGGGGACGTAGAAGGTGACGTGGAGAAGAAAATAGATGGTCTTCTGTTCACTTGCTGATGGTCTGAGAAATAAGGAGTGAAGGGTGACTTTTCAGCACTGGTCAGACTGGGTTGATATAAGATGCTACCTAGTTCAGTGAGAAGTTACAACGCCCACTGGAAAGAGTTTAAGTGCAAAGTGTAAAGCTGTGAAGGATGAAGGAGGTTGATCTACTCCTGTCTCTGTCATTTTTAATAGGCTTCTGAATTAGCATTGTTCCTGTGATGAAATAAATGTACTTTGAGTTCTTTGCCTCAGCCTGTCTGCAATAATTACCCCAGAGAAATAAAGGACGAGCTGCTTTCCTCTTAAAAAATAACTGGCGGATCTTTTCTTGAAGAAAAATCCCCCAACAACCTTTCCCAATGATATTGTTGGGCATAATTAATTAAGAGGGGTCAGACTAGGTTGAGAACTTGACTGGTACACCTCAGAGGATCAAGCTGTTGATACTGGGGACTTTGAAAACACTCTGTTCCCTAGTTCAGACTAGTACCAATAGTTAAAAAGAGCATTAGGGGGCACTGGAGATACTTGTGTAAAAATAGAGGCATGCTTTGTTCAATTAACTGTTGGTTAAGCAAGTGTTAAGCAACCTAAAAGCCTTTCAAATCCTACAGAGCTTATCTTCTACCCACCTGCACGCTTTCTTCTTGCAACTGTTGCTAGTGCAAACCTGCTGCTTTTCCTTCCTCTGCATCAATTGCAGAAAGAATGTAAAAGAGAAGGGAGGATACTCAGCGAGGTGTCCACGTGCAAAGCTCCAACATGATGAAAGGAAACGTGTTCCCACACAATTCATCTGTGGCTGCTGTTTCCAGGAGGTATCAGCATCAAGACCTGAACCTCTGTGGGGTCTTCCAAAGCCTTGTGCATCTCTCTGGGGAATGAGGCCATCCAGAAAAGGGATTAGACAACCTGAGACAGTCTCCATCCTCAGAGTGTCAGCCAACTTCCAGCTAATGAGCTTTAAGAAGAATTTTATTCTCTGGGAGAAGTGTTTCATGAGTGTCAGCTCCAAAGCTTTCTTGCCATGTAGATGGAAATGTCCAGCCAACAGTGATTGGCAAAACGACCCAGTACAAGGAAAGGATCAGGGCCTTGGCAGCTCTTACAGCTCTTCTGTCATCAAGTCCTTTGACTTCTTCTAGAACAGGAAGTCTCCTTATATTTATATTTTATTTTTTTAAAATTTTTGCCAAGTTCCTTCAAAGGACACCTTACCCTGAAGTCTTCCTTCCCTGGTCTCTTGCACACATGGGGTTGTATCTGAGCCATGGATGATGCCATATGAGGTGAACAGGACTCCTTATGCTGACAGAGGAATAAAACCTGAGGTGAAGGCTTGAGCACCACTGACACTGAGGGTAATTAAAATGCATTTACCCTTTTAGACTGAAAATATCAGTGGGAGAGAGCAGTAGCATAACACATCATCTGTAGTCTTTAGAGATACAAAGAAAGGGAGGGAAAATGCAAACTTTTGGGGGGACAAAAGTTTTCTGTTGCCTTTTCTTCTTGTCAAAACTTGTAAATGTCAGCAGTCTGCAAATTCCCCACCTGTTCTGTTCCTACACAAAAACAGCCTCAGTCCCTTCTCCTTTCAAAGTGGTTTTTAACGTATAGCAAGAACTCAGGGTGTTGACAGCTCTCCAGTTTTATCACAAGTCTCATTATGCTTTTTTTTCAAGATAAGGCCACCTATCCCAAAATACAAGATTTTTTTTGGGGGGTGGGGTGAAATTATGCATGAAGATTGTCTACTTTTCTCTTTTTTTTTGCTTCAATCAAGAGATTTCAAGTACATCAAGCAACTCTATTTAAAGATCCATCACCTTTACAGGGGTCACAAGATTACTTGTAATTCTTGCCTTCTGTTTCAAAATAGAAGCAACTATCTTTCAAGCTATCATGAGGTAAGAAAGAAAAGATTTCAAAATACCATTTCCAGCAGGCCAAATATGTGTTTTTTTTTTTGCAAGAAGTCTGCCCCATGACTTTTGTGTCCTTTGGAGTTGGAAATTATCAATAAGAAAGAAGCAAAGAGGTCTATTTTTGTGACAGCAGTATGAAGGTTTCTGGAAGATAGTAGTTTCCTGTAGGTCAAGTTAGAAATTTTATCTGTTTAGAGATGTGACAATGACCAAAAAAATGAAAAATTAGTATCAGAACAATGGCAAGGCCTTGTACCTGTGTCTGCTTTGGATGAACATTTCCATTGCTCTGGTCCTAGGGAGATGTTGGATGATAGATAAGATTGCCCAAAGAGGTGGTAGAAGCCCCATTCTTGGAAATTCAAGGTTAGGTTGGATGTGGCTCTGAGCAGCCTGCTCTGGTTGCAGATGTTCTTCCTCACAAAGGGGGGGTGGACTAGATGACTTTTAAATGTTCTTCCCAACCAAATCCAAGATGACTTTTAAATGTTCTTCCCAACCCGTTCTATGGGTTTCTCTTTATGCCTGAAAGCCAAGATTAGAAGTTCTTCTGGTACCTAACAAAGGAGGCAAGGTGGTTACAGACTTGTGTTTTTATGGCCCTGAGTCCAGCTGGAATCCTGTGCTAAGCATTCCTGTCCTTTAAATCACTGAGACCCAAATCCAGGGTAAATAGAGCTAGGATGGAGCCTCATGGCCAAACTCCTTCAGAAAGTCTAGTCTAGCTTAAGTATCATAGCTCAAAATCCAATTCATCATACTGAGTTCCTGGACTCTTTAAACCTCATCCTGTGAGTTTATTTTCCTAATATTCATAAAAATCCTTAATATGGGTTGAATTCAGTTCTCCATTTTCGCTGCTGATGCTTTCTCAGGTTATCATCTCTCCAGAGTTTCTCTGCTTTGGTTGTGTCATTGCCTCTTTCTTCCCTCTAGCCCTTGGATCTCCTCTTTCCTTCTGCCATCATATATTCCTTAGCCCATTGCCTACATTCTCCCACCCCTGTATCCATCCCCTTTCTATCTGGGTTGGAGTGGGAGTCATATGACAGTCTACAGACAGCTTGCTTCTTTCAGATTGACTTGACTCCAACCCCAGTGAAAAAAAAGAAAGACCAATGTGTATAAAGACAGCAGTTCACAACATCATAAGAGTGCCTGAAAAGTTTTACAACCTCAAAGAGCCAATATTGCAAGAATTGCCCAAGAAAAATTTGCATTCTGTTTGGATAGGAGTCATGGCTTTCAAGTCCCATTTCCTTGAAAGCCAGGGTGAGCTTGGATCTGGTGGTTTTGATTGACCCCATCTAATGAGAGGAACTGTGAAATTCGGATCCAGAATTTGAAGCTGCTTTAGTTCAGCTTTTATGATTCATGTCTTTGCTGTGCTAGTCTTGACCGATTAAGAGAATTACACACCCATGCTTCTCTTATTTACACGGACCAGTTGGTTTTTGATCCCCTGTAGAGCTCGTTTCAAAACCCCCTTGTGCTTGGTGAAGGAAGAGACTTCAGGAACCATCAGCTGTGGCATTGATCCTTCAGAGAAATTAACCAACTGAACTGAGACTCGCTGTGAAATCGGTGATGCTCAGCAGCCGCTAACTTCATTTGCAGCTCACCAGTGTTAATGCATTTAAAGTATTGATCCTTCCTAGTGGGCTTTGCAGCTCTGGCTCCCTTTTGGCGTTGCTGACACAAAGGCAGCTCTTTCCAAAGCCAGGATGAGCAAGCAAAAACCCTTCGACCCCGAAAACAAACTCATTATTCAAAATGCTGGTCAGCTTGCTACTGCGATTGGATTGATTGGCCAAAAGAAGAAAACAAAAACAAAAAGAAAACTGTGGCAGACAAAAATCAGACTGTTTCAGAGCCTGGGAAAAGAACAGGCAGAGGAAAGATGAGGGGAACAAATCGTCTCCACCTCTCCACCCCCATTTTTTGCTTTATTATTGCATTGTTGTATTATTGTTAGGTTTTTGCACGTAGGTAGCCCGTGGGATTGAGAAGGAACACTGAGAGCTGTGGCTGCTCTGGGAAAAACCCACAACGTGGACTTCCAACGCCCAGCAAAACCAGAAGGACCATGGGGGTTCCCCAATACCCTTTCCACTACTTGTGAAGCTAGTTTTGGGCAGGCTGTTATCCTTTTAACATCATGGGCTCCTCAAAATAAAAGCTTTGCGTTCGATTGATTACTGAACCAAACTAGATTTTATTTTAGTTATTCTTTTTTGCTTATGCAGCAATAAATGAGCCTTTAAATGAAAGCTGCAGCTGAAAGCAGGGGAGCTGCTGTTTGCAGCCTGCTCTCTGTGCAGCCTTCCCTGTGCTTTCCCCCGTTTGGTTCCCTGGGCTTTGCTTACACAGTGATTTCCCTTGCCCTATTTAAGCGCCTCTGCAGTGTTCTCATGGTGAATTAGGTTACTCCACAGAAAAGTGTGCTGCAAATCCCCACCCCTCTCTCTTCAGCTGTTCCCCCTTGCCACAGAGAGCAGGCTGAGGGCAGCCTGTCTTCCTCCAGTATTTGGAAAATGTCAATCACATCATGGGGGCTACTACACAGCAGAATTGGCTTCTCTCTTGGACTGCTCTTAACACTCCAGAGGCTATGGTTCTCCAGTGTCTCCAGTGATCCGAAGCCTTCTCTACTTTCAGTTTTTTAATTGCTTTTAATTCTTTATCCCCTATATCCCCTGCGTTCCCAGGCTGCAGTTCCCAGCAGTGATTGCACTCGGTTTATGATCTCTGTCTTTCCATGTCACATCTGGGCACTTTGAGACTCACACATCTCATTCTTTAAAATATGCAGGTGTCTTACCCTGACCTTCATTAGCTCTGTGACAAGTTCCAGCCATCCTGCTTGTTAGTCTATTATTTAGCTGCTTGGCAGCTACTCTCTGCAGCTCCCCGTTATTTCTGATGCAAAGATGCACTAATTAGATGCCTTGTTTTTCAGACATCTTTAGCATTGCTTGAACCTACTAATTCAATAACACAAACTCAGCCAGAATGAAAATCCATCTGTTTTCAGGTCGTTTGTAGAGATCCCATTATTTTCAGTGACATTGGAGCTGTGGAGGGCTGAAGGGGTTGATCTGGAGACCAGACTCTGCTTTCAGACAGGCACAAAAGAGGCACGACTCTTGCCTTCAACGTACAACTTCTGCTGGTCTCCATGAAACACACAGAAAAGCTGCAAAAATTATCTGGCAAGAGCCAGGTAGTTCCTAATCTCTTTTCCAGCAACAAACTATAATGAGGCATCTCTAAGTGGTATCACTTAAATAGAGACTTTTCCCAAGCATTGTGGAGAGGCTCCAGGAAAGATTTCTCTTCTTTTACTTCTGACTATGCAAAACTATCTGATTATTTTTTTTTTTGTTTTCTTGAATAGTTGTGATGTTTACAGAAGTTGTTCTCTGATAGCAAAGCTTGTTCTTCTTGTCCCCTCTTTTTTTGCTTGTATTCTTCTACCTGTATGCTCTACTGCCTGGATATGTTGGGAATATAAAGTCAGGTATGTCATAGAGTACCTTCAATCTTAGTTCATTATGACTATGCCAACACTGTGATGGAATGGAGGCTCCACCACCACTCTCAAGGTTGGACAAGTGGGCTGAATAAACCAGCTAGAAAAGCTCAATTAAGAGAGGAGAGATGGGAATGTTTCCTCCTGCTCCTTCTCCCTCCTCCTTGCAGAAAGGTGCTGGTTAGTCCAAGAACGTTTAAGGCTGTGGCCACCAGCACAAGTGAGCTAATAAAGCCCTATTTCTTCAGTATTTTTTTGGCAGTTTCTTGCTGATTCCCCTTCCCCTGCTCAGTGTTATCACACTCCCATCATGTCTGACCTTCAGAGGAAAGGGAGGTTACTGTGGCTGTGCCTGCTCCTCAGCATCAGCAAAAGGAGAAGACCCATCTGAAACTGCACCGTGTGCGTGCTTGTGTGTTTTAGATACCACGAGGAGAAGCCTAATTTATTATGAAACAGAAGTTAGCTTTACATTTTCATAATTAGGGAGGATGCTAATGTTGCATGATTGGAAAATGTCACCCTGCACAACTAATTTGAGGCCTAATTGAGGTTCAGCATCATCTGCAGCATCCTCTAGCGATAACTTTTCCGCAAGGTGCTGCAGAAATGCAGAGAGTGGTTAACAGAGAGTAATTTATCACTTTGTTTCCTAGCAGATAGAGGGATCTGGGAGGAAATGGCCAAAAAGAAGCGATACCAAAGCCCAGAGCCTCAGGCTGGTGGAACAAAGCACTCCATATAGCCACAAATGACAGGGTTAATTATCCCGGGGCTGCAGCAGAGGACAATACATTTCTCAGGCACTCTGTCCTGCAGAGTGGGTGAGGAAAGTTGGAGCTGGCGTGTCATTGTATCACAACACGGTGTCACAGAGGTATGGATGGGTCTGCTCTTATCTAAAGCACACTGGGGATTGCTTTGTGCCCTGAATACTGAAGAGGTGGAGACCATGAAAAAAGCACGGACAAAATACTGCGAGAGTCAGTTCTTCTCTTTGCCATCCACAAGCTGGGTTTCTGGGGGGAAAAGCCAAGTCCTGCTCTGGTTTGAAGTGATGCAATGCCACTCAGGCTTGCAGGCTTGCTTTAACAAAGAAAAGCTAAGGCTCTAACCCTTCTCAGACCTCCCAGGTCTATGCAGTACTCAGACATCAGCCTCAGCCTCTCCTGTTAAGTTTATTTTGCTGCAAGCTTGCAGACCCTTGGCAGGTGAGGTCTTGTCTGCTCAAAGCAGGAGGGGAATATATTAGGTCTGCAGGTAACTCTGCCTCGACATGCCAGGCAGTCATAATCTGTGGGACAGGGTTTCCAAGGTGTGTGACACTCAGGAGATGGCACTGCACAGAGAAAAGGGACAATATTCAGCCCATGTCAGAGATAATACAGAAGAGCTCTGTAGGTCACCCCTCCCAAATCCCTGTCTCCAGAAGTGGCTACAGGCATATGCATTATGCATAAGGACAAGGCAAGGGTTTGTGGTACTGGTACTCTTCCTGCCTCCAAGCATTTGAGACTTAGGGACTTCCAGGGCTAGATATGTTCTCTGTGGATTTAGTAGCACAGATTGGATTTTTCTTTGAACTTCTCTGCTCTTCCCTGAACCCTTGTTAACTTTATGCACCAACTACGTATCTGTGGCAGGAAATTCCACAGGTCAGTTACACTTTCTCTGGAACTGCCAAGTTCTTGCACTGGAAAAGACCATGAGCAATCATTATCAGCTCATCCTTTCCTTGACACTCATGATTTCATACATTCCATCTCATGTCTTCCCAGTCATCTCTCCACCATCCTAGATTATACTCCTACTCCTTACGTAGAGTTCATTCCAACTCTTAGAGCACCCTTGTCTTTGTCTGACTCTAAGTCCTATGACTCACTCTCCTCTTTTCCTCTTAGAAAATGTCTTATACAGTTTCCTATTCACACCTGATGGTCTGGAAACCCTAGACCAGACCTAGAGAGGGAACTCCCTAGACCTAGGAGAAGGAATGGGAAGGAGAGGAACTTTGCTCCCACCCAGGCTTCTCTTCCCCAGTCAAACCTCCATGGGGGAAAGGATACTGTGGCTGTAAGATTCCCCAGTACCCCCACCACACCTCCACCCCTCTTCAGTCTGTCAGTGAGAAACACAAAAGAAGCTGTGGAGCTCCCACATCACCCAGCTGAGTCCTCCATCCTACCTCTGGGACATCCCACCTGCTGGGAAGTGAACCAGCAGATTCTTGAATCCTTGGGGCCTCCAGCTGCAGGTGGCTCCCCATCAGCCCCATCCTGGGGAGAAGTCCTGGGGTTTTGCAGGGGTTCTTCCAGCTGTGATTTGCTTCCTGACATGAACATACAGTGAAATTTAACCTCTCACCCTCACAGAAGCACCCACTTCACTGCGTGGCTTCCTCCAAACCCCAACCACAGCTCACATGCCTCATGCACGGGTGCTCTCTGAGAGATTTAACCTGCTCATAGGGAGGGTTACCACGAAACAAAGACACACCCCCCTCAGTTTCACATCCCAGTGCCACCCAACAGGGGAATCACACCAGCTCTGCAAAGCCCCCTGCACTACTGGAGGACACTATAATCTGATTTCAGCTTTACAAGCCAACATTATTATTCTTTTCCTTTCTATTCTTTCACGCTTAAACTGATCCACTGTCATTCTTTCAGTGCAGCCTGTCTCCATTTTATTTTATGCCTCCTAATATTCAGTTTTATTTCAAAGCCTGTCCACGCTCCCTCCCTTTTCTCCCCTTCCCCTTGTCCCCCTCCCCTGAAAATCCCCCCTCCTGCCCCCCATGACACAGCTTTCTTCCTGATGTTCTCCCTGTGATTTCTCCTCCCTTTCTTCATTATCAGCACGTCAGATTAGGATCTGACAAGAAAGTAGAATCGACTGTTCATCCAGAGCTTTACTGCCTAAGCAGGATTAGTTACTCTGATATAAAGGATATTTATATTTTTCTGTAACTGGACTACATCTAAAGATTCCCATCATTTAACCAAAGCTGTAGGCTTCTGACCTTTTCCACTGGGAAATGAGCAGCCCATTAAAAACTGCTCCCTGGTGCTGCAGATCTCCCAGGAACTCTCTGTGCACCATGAAGAGGAGATGGTGCTTGGACAGCAGACTGCTAAGAGGGAACATGGGACATCCAATCCCAGGGCTTGCTGGGTAGAAATACCTGCAGCAAGAGAAGTTTGAGCCTAGAGCAGTCTCAGCATGGGCTGCTCTCATCCCAGGGAATATTTTGCTGGTCAAACCCATCTGAGGAACATCAACAAACAGCCCACAGTGATTCCTCCCTCTTGCAGAGGAAGAGATGCCATAGACAAATAGATGCTGTTATTTTGGGGGCCTGCGTGATCAGCTTGATCACAGGATCAAAGAGCTGTTCTGGGCTTGAAGTTAGTAACTGATTAACACATTGAAATGCTGAAGCTGATTTCCATACAATGGTGCAAATTTTTTGCAATGAGAGCAGTTGGCCTTCAAATTCCTGAGCTGTAAAATCCCTCTGCTTAGTGTAATGACATGCTGGCTGATTTATCCACAGAGCCCACACCAGGTAATGCTCCATCTCAAGCCATAAACCTTTAAAATTGGAATGAGAGCACTGGGACTGGCAACTCAGAGGGAGAACAAAAGGCAAAGGTGGTTGATGTTTATATATCCTTGCTGTCCTGGCCAAGTCCTAAGGGTTCAGCACATGAGGAAATCAGGCATGAAAACAACCCTTATGAGAATAAACCCAGGACTTTTACCTTCCTGTGCAGGGTTTGCCTCCTGCTTCCTCTTCTGCATCTCAGGTAGAACATCAAATGCACATAATTTAAGGATTTTGTCCCTCTCACACAGATATTCTACTCAGAGACCTGTGTTGTCTAACACAGACACCATTTCTAGCTGTGGTCATTGGCAGAAGTTTCAAAGAAACTTCTCCAAGACAGAGTGGGAAAATAATTTGTTCTCCCATAATGAGGTATCCTCCTAATACCTAAGGGATTAATTTGAAGTCTGAAACATTGGATGTTAGAGCCCTCTTGAGAGTTTTTTTTCAACATTAGCTGTTACAACTTCGGCTGCTCAGGTTATCCTTATAAATGTCCAAGCCATCTTTGGGTCTGGCTGCATTCCTGGCCTCATTGACATCATGTGGAAATGAGTCTCCAGCCTAATTACATTTTGGATGACAAGAGATTTCCTTTCCATTGAATAGCTCTGTCTTATTCTTGCACAAGACAGAGAGGAGAGCCATTCTTAGCCTACCTCCCTCACTTTGTGTACATCCTCTTGCCTGTGCTTTCCTCCCCTTTCTAATAAGGCCAAATATAATTTCATAGGCTTTATTTACAGGAGATATTTCCCAGAATGTCAGTCCATCTTATCTCTGAAACCTCTCCTGGGTCTATCTGGAGACATGGTGACCTTCCAGGTAAATCATGGTTGCATTTAAATGATTGTAATGCAGGATAGTCTGTAACATTGACCAACTCCTTTTGTATCCATAAGGTTGTGGCATGAAGACATGGTGTAAGGAAGAAGTTTGGCAGTAAGGATATGGCAGAAGATAAGCAAGACAAAATCTGTTTTACCTTTAGAATGCAGCTGTCCATGGAGCTGGAGCCTCTGCTGAGCTGACTGTCTGGGTCCCTCCATGTTATAATAGAGTCAACAGGGTGGTCAATAAAGTCAATGAGAAGCCTGTATATTTTTTTCCACGATGCCTTGTTCTGAGACAGTTGACTACTCAGCTGCCTGGCATCTCTGAAGCAGCTCTTGATGTTGCTGGAGTTATTGGAAAGATCTGGGGAATGTTTGAGTTACTGAGTGAGGATGTGAGTTTGCACTGGAGCTGCACCAGAAATGAATAAGGGTGAGGATTTGCTTCAGCTAAAGGTTCAGAATGAAAGGGAATAAGCTCCTCAAGAGAAAGTGGCAATAAATGCTTGTTTTCCTCCTCTACAGAGGATGCTCTGAACTCCTTAGGGTAAGGTGAATATGGGATGTGAATGATAAGATCAGCTCAGGGATGCTTCAATGGGCTTAATCCTGAGGTGAAGCTCCCTTGTTCCTCACCCAAAGTCAATGAACCTTCGTGTTCATGGGGCTCCCTCAATGCTGTTGCACTGCCTCAGCAAATCCAGCCATGGCAGCTAGTTGGGACTGCTCCTCTGCCTGGCAGCCTGACCCAGAAGCTCTCCAGCCAGCCCCTCAGAAAGCTGGGCACAGACTGTGACAGTGTCAACTCCTCAGTGCTCCATATTTCCTTCCTTTTAAGCAAGATTTCTTTTAATGGGGCTGATATGGCTTAAGCTGAAAAGTGAGCTAAACAGGCTACAAGACACCGTGCAGAGAGATCAAAGGGAGTTAAAAATGAGTAAAAGAAGGGAAATGCGTGTAGAAGAGAGGGGAGCAGCATGAAAGGGGGAGCTGGGGTGAGAGCACAGAGCACGTTGCTCACGTCAAAGATGGATCTGCAGAAGCTGTGTTATTGTTTATGTGATTTTTCTCCTAACCAGAGCGTAGAAACAAGAAGCAGGGGAATATTTTCCCCACGTTGCATTAAAAGGTCTATCATTTTCTGTTCAAAGCTACTAATTTCAGAATCATTAGGGGAGCAATTGTTAAGGCACATTTGACTGAATTGCTTTTCTGAGGCCAGCTCTCAAAAACTACAGGGTGAGGATGACTTTTGCACCCTCTCTGATGCCCATGGGAGAGCAAGTTTCCACTCTCAGCCAGAAGATCCCAACGTGGAGGCCAACAGCAAAGCACAAGCCCTTAGTTCACAGCAGCTTGGAGTAACTAAGCAGAGGCAATTTCATGACTCCCAGTCAACACCCTGCACTTTCATCTTACTTTTGGAACTTACTCCTTCACCTTTGGGTTCACAGATGAGCCCCATCTCCCTCTGGTAGGTTATTACCATGGCTTTCATGGCATGTCCCCATGTCCAGCAAAGGAGAGAAAGAAGTCAGGAGCAGGGAAGCCTATGGGAGATTCACAGTCCCTTATAAAATGATTGACTCATAGAAAGGTTTGGGTTGGAAGGGACCTTTCAGAGCCATCTAGTCCAACATCCCTGCAGGGAGCAGGGACAGCCCCAACTAGAGCAGGTTGCTCAGAGCCCTGGCCAACCTCACCTGGGATGGTTCCAGGGATGGGGCATTGACCACCTCTCTGGGCAACCTGGGCCAGGTTCTGACCACCCTCATTCCAAAAAATTTCTTCTTTATATGTAGCCAGATATAATCTAATCTGGTATCCCACAATCTATTTTAAAATCCCAACACAAACCCATCTACCACTTCTAAACAACCAACCAACCAAATCCCACCCCAACTCAACCCACAGCACACAGGAGGGAGATCTAGAAGATTTCCATCTCTGTTTCCTCCCAAGTTCCCAACTGGGGCAGACCTGAGGAGCTGGGTGAATTTGGATTGACCTGACACCTGCACTGATGGGTCTTGAGAGCAACTCAAGAGGAGATGAGACAGTGCCAGGCCTATTTAAAGCAGTGGTTTTAAATTTAATTTCCTAGCTGGGGGAGTTGGGGGAGGGATGGAAGGCAACAGCTGTCTCATTATACCATCGAGGGCTCCTTAAGTGAAAACTGAATAGATTAGTCATGGAGAAAATTAAGACAAGGTCTTTAAGCCATCAATAGCTCCCAATTTGAGTGCAGGAGGGAAGGGAGTTGGTATTTACTTCAGTCTCCCTGTCTGGGGGTTCAAATTTTATTTTTAAATGTGTCTTGAAGCCAGATGTGAAAGACTTTTTTTTTTTTTTTAATTTTCTTTATTTATTTTCCAATCCAGCAACAATTTTTCTCCATCGGCTCCAAGGTTGGTGTGGAAAACCCACACAAAGTTTGTGTGGGGTTGGAAAAATTTGCCAAAATTTGCATTGCATTTTTAGGCACTGATTTTAGTCTTCCTGCTTCTTCCTTTTAAAGTAGAAAGCCAGGATCAGTTCTACTTTCCACCAAGGGACTATGTCCAGCAGGATGCAGCATCAAGCTCCTGAGCACTTGACTGTTATCTTCTACCCTGGACCTCACCAGTGTCTGCAGCTCCATCTCATAGCTTCAGCTGGACTACCTGCAGGTGTTGGAATGGACATTAACATGGCTTTAGGGGTATTTTTGACACTTTGGAGACTCCCTTGAGTATCTGCATCTCAACATCAGCACTCTGGGGCAATGTTCTGTCTATGGTCAGTACTTCTGACCACTGGTTTCAGGTGTTGCACCTCATGCTCTTCACAGCACTGGCTCTGCTCCAAAGTCCAGCCAGGTCTCCAGCTCCTTCATTGACTCTACCACACTCTTTTTTCTGCTTTCCCTTGGCAGCTCCCTCAAGTATTTGACACAGCAAGATGAAATGTGGTAGAGAGGGACCCCAAAATGGACCTTCACCGACTAAACACAATTATTTGGCTGACTTTTGATCAGATCAATTGCCAGCTTAGGGTGATCGAGTAGCTAAGGTATTTATTGATGGAGAGGATGTTGCGTGAGCATGTCAAGAGCTTTGCTGAGGTTAAGCTGTCTTACATCTGCTGTCTCTCCTCTGACCCACAAGGATCATTACCCTGTCATAGGAGGAAATTGGGTTGGTTGGATGTGATTTGTTCCTGGGAAATTGAGGCCGGATGCTACTTAGCCCCTTGCTATTTTCTAAGGTGCTAAGAGACAGATTGTCTTGACTGTTTGTTCCAAGATTTTTCTGAGCCTTGAAGTCAAGCTGATTTGTCCCTAATTCCCCAGACTCTCCTTTCTTTTCACTCTCCAGGAGGATGATATATTTGCTAGGTGATAATAGCTTTGCATTTCTACCAGCTCGTATGGTTCAGATTGACAGAGGGTCTCTCTGCAGAGCTGCAGGTCCTTCTTTCCTTGTGGGATGTGGGAGAGGGAGGGCAGATCATCATCTACAGAGACAGTGATTCTGGTTCCCACATCGTAAAGCTAACTGGGGCAAGTCTGCCACAAGCTGAGGAGCTCTGCTTGGCGTGGTTTCCCTGTGGCTTTCACAGACTGAGTGCTGGAAAACATCCTACTTGTTCATTTGAGTCTCAATCAACCCAACCTGTTATTAGGAAAACTTGTTACAAAAGGCTAGCTGGGAAATAAAAAATGAGCACAAATCCTTTATTTATTATTTTTTTTTTTAATTTTTTTTCCCCAACCCCAGTCTCATTTCTGTGGAGATTTTAATTATTTTTTTTCCCCTTTAATAATAACTCCTCGCGTTGTTCTCCCCGTGTGCTCGCATTGTTCTGGCTCTGAGAACACAATTAAGAGTAGACGTTGCTAATTTCATGTTGAAGGGTGTGTTGTGGGGAATTAAAAAATAAAAGGCAGGGGGAATCTCACTTTCACTGCGGCTGCTGCAAACAATAGAAAGCAGAGTTCAGACAATAAGCTGCCCGGGATGGTTCTTGTTTCCTGCCTGGAGAGAATAAACACAGCACAGAACAAAGCCTGAGCTCAACATTTCATGGAGTATGCACCGTTGACCAAAAATGCAAGGGTCTGTGGGTGTGAATAGCAGAAAACAAAAGAGATTTTAATTGCAAACATTGATCATAGCCCTTGGTGGCTGGCACAGGTTGCTATGGCTTCGGCACTGGGAAGGTTTGCTAGCTGCAACTTTGCAAATATTTTGCAGGGGCTTCTGTCTTGTGACCTTGTCAAAATGACAGAAAGTTGCTTCCCCCCCCCTCCAAACAATAAACAATCCAGCTTTTTCTTTTTTTTCCTTTTTCTTCTTAAAGGTTGCAGAGAAACTCGCTTAGCTGTGAAGCTGCTGCTGTTCCTCAGGCTGTAGTTTCACTCTCATATGGCCAAGCTGCAGGGAACTAGGACTCCTGTATCCTTAGGCTAAAGAATAAGATGCTCTCTGGCTTTTTCTCTGCTCACAAATTCTGTTTGGGTAGAAAGAGGTAGCAAAAGGTCTGTGTTGTGGCCTTGCCAGAGATCTGCTAGCTGGGAACTCTCCTGGGAAGCCAGAAGAGAGATTACATCTGCCTCTCAGAAAACCTCTGCAAATACCAGGCTGCAGCAGGAGTGGAGGAGCTACAGCCTCCTGTGAGCATTTTTCTGAGCAGGGCAACGTGGTGCTCTGAACAAAAGTGGTTAATGAGTAGCTCTGGGTCTGTCCTGAGCACGCTGCTAGACTGAGCTAGAAAGAGGACAAGCCAGGGCCAGATCTCTGATCCTGAGCCCAGCTGGCCCAGCGTGGCTTGTTCTGAGCCCTGCTGAGCTCTCTTGGCCCCAGATCACGTTGACTTGGTCCGTGCTTTCTATCTGGGATGGCCTCTGAGCCTGGACACAGCCAAAGCCATTGTAGGGCCCATGCTAACTGGACCACCAGTGGTCACTGCGTGGCCCTTTGCTGCAATTCTGGCTAGGCCACTGGTATAGGCAGAGCTTAGTTAGGCCAGCAACAGTTTAATTGAGGTATTTGAGCTTAAAACTCTCTTCCTTTGATGCTTTTGCTCTGCAGTGCCATTCTGACTATCTTCCTTTCTTCTGCCATGACAAAACATGGCCTCTGTGTGGGGTTAGAAAGCACCTTTGAAAGTCACCTAGTCCAATCCCCATCTAGTCAGTAGGGATATTACCAACTAGAGCAGGTTGCTCAGAGCCCTGTGCACCATGACCTGGAATGGTTCCAGGGATGGGGTTTCTGCTGCCTCTCTGGGCAACCTGGGCTAGAGTCTCAACACCCTCAGTGTAAAAAATTTCTTCCTTAGATCTAGCCTAAATCTACCCTTGTTTAGTTTAAAAACATTGCTGCTTGTCCTGCTGCAACAGGCCCTGCTAAAAAGATTGTCCTCATCTTTCTGATAAGCCCCCTTGAAGCTGCAATAAGGTCTCACTTCTTTTCTCAGTGCTGAACAACCCCAACTCGCTCAGCCTGGCCTCTCAGCAGAGGGTTTTCAGATCTTGGATCATCATTGTGACCTCCTCTGGACCTACTCCAACATGTCCATGCCTCTCCTGTGCTGAAGACTCCAGAGCAGAACCCAGCACTGCAGTGGAGTCTCCCCAGAGTGGAGTAGAGGGGCAGGGTCACCTCCCTCAACCTGCTGGCCACCCTGTGGAGCTTCTACTGAAGAGGAGATACTCAAAGAGTTGGAGGAGAAATAAAGTGAGCTCCTGAAGTTCACTCAACATGTGTCAGGGAGAGTGAGGCATGGGGGTTAGGCCTGTGGACAGCTCAGCTTTTCCATGTGGATCCATCTGGCTTGAAGAAGACATCTTCACCTATGCACATCAAAGCCTTGACCCTTTTACTGCCATTGGAAGGCAACACATATCCAGGGCATGATTCAGCCCCAGTCTACATCTGCAATGAATCATGTTGACTAGATTAGGTGGCACGAAACCCAGCCTGGCAGGTCTCTGTGACCACCTCAGAAAGCACAGATGTTGGCAGAGACAGCACTGGCAGAGCATCCTGAGCTGTACTTTCTGCTCTGCATCATTAGACTGCTTGCCCTGTCAAACTGTAGCTGAAAGGACAGGTGTAAGTGAGCTGGAAAAAGGCAGCCTGGTAACTACAACTGTACTAGCAGTCAGCTTGTTTGTTTTCATCATCTTTCCATGTTCTTTTAATTTTTAAACATTTTTTAGGAGGATGTTCTGCAGATCGTTTTCTCCCTCACATGGCTCCCCCCTCCTGCACTCAGAGCACTGTTTGAAAGGAGGAATGCTGGGCTGGATCTACACCGTGGGCTTTCTTCATGTCTGAGTGCCTCCCAGTTCCATGGATCCCATGCAGCTCCATCTTCCTGCACAGCATGAGCTTTCCACCCCTTTCCTCCAGAGCCACAGGGGAATCTCTGCCAGTGCCACTTGTGGTGGAGCCTGAGGACATGTGGTGGCACCAAAGAGAACACCACTGGGGCTTACACATGTACTGTTGTGGCACAGGAACAGAGGACAACCTCAGCCTCACAGTATTTATACAAGACAAAACCAAACTGTGAATGGTTGCAGGCTAGAGTTTATAGCCTAAACCTATGGAAAATGTTGGCTCCATCTGAAAATCCTGACTAGAGAGGGGCAAAAAGAGGAGTAAAAGTCAGACTCTGGCATGCAAAGTGATGCAGGGAGGCAGCACAGTGACTTGAACTGTCTGTGGAGGAAGATGTAGGTGGGCTTTTTGGGTTGCACCTCATGAGGTGTGGCTGAGGGACCAGGGGTTGTTGAGCCTGCAGAAAAGAAGGCTCAGGGGAGACCTTCTCAGTCTCAAAAGCTCCCTGGAAGGAGGTTGCAGTCAGACAGGAGTCAGTCTTTTCTTCCAAGGAACAAGTGATAGGACAAGAAGAAGCAGCCTTAGGTGGCACCAGGGGAGGTTTCTGTTGGAAATCAGGAAAAACTTATTCCCCACAAGGGTTGTCAAGTCTTGGAACAGGCTGCCTAGGTCAGTGGTGGAGTCCTCATCCCTGGAGGGATTTAAAAGCCGTGGAGATGTCGTGCTGAAGGACATAGCTTAGTGGTGGGCTTAGCAGTGTTGGGTTAAGGGTTGAAATAGATGATCTTAAAGGTCTTGGTCCAACCAAACCACTTCAACCCACTGCCTCTAGCTGGTGCCATCTGCTTCATTCAGCATGGTCTGAATGCAGCCTGATGAGATGAGGTTGAGCTCAGCCTTGGCAGCACAGAGCTGTGCAGAGCTGTCAGACTGAGCAGATACTCCCAGTACTCCTCCTCCTTCACCACGTCCCTGGGGCCACAAGCTCATTCCAGACATCAACACGAATAAAGATCCAGGCTCTGACAGAGCAAAGGCATCTCTGCTGACATCAAGCAGACCTGGGCAGAGACCTGGCTCCTGTTAACCCCTCACACCCACTTGTTGAGTGGCCCTGGTGGCTCTGCTCTGTCCTGGGAAACTCAGCAGCTCTCCAGGGTCTTCAGCCCTACCCTGGAGCTACCAGTGGCTCTGGTTGGCTGTAGTACAAGGTGGCCTCAAAAAAAAAGGGAAAGTACAAATGTTATTGGAGGAAGTTCATTTATAAGAAAATCTAAGAGGGTTTTGCAGTCATTTACACAGAGATCTGTCCAAGATGTGGAGTTTACCTCTGGTTTTAATTTAGTTTCTCCCTGTGTCTGCTTGTGCATGTGTGCAGGCACACATTTTGGCTGGAAGATGCTGTTGCTTTATAATCTTACCAGTGTTTGGAAGTTTCCAGCCCTTCAGGGACAATTTTGTATAATAATACCAGTTTTCTGTAAACACCTGAAGCCCTCCTTCAGCCTGACTTGCTTCCCAACAAGTCCTCATGCCCAGTACTCTTTACAGGCTGGCTCTTGATAGCTCCTTCTCCAGAACCTTCCTGAAGGTCTCTGGGTGGCTGAGCTCACCCACACCAAGTCTCTGACAAAGAGGGAATTTAGGCTGGAAATTTCAGCCATCTGCATCTTTGTTTTCTTTCCCAAAGCACCACAAACATAGCAAAAAAACTCATCATCTTCCCCAACCAGGGCTTTTAGCCCTTTGGATGCCTGAAGACAACACCTCACTCTACCCTTCTGAGCCCAGTAAAGCACTAAATGGATTTGCTTTGTGGCAATAAACCTGCTAATGGCTTTTTATTATGTTTGCCCTAATGCTGGCATAAATTCTCCCAAATTTATTTCAAGTTTGCTTTAAAACCTCATTTGCCTAATTGTAAAAATAAAAAAAAAAATAAATATGCAGATGTTTTCCTTCTTTTTCAAACTCCATTTACTTTCAATTAACTGTGATTTGGTGGTGTGTTTTTTTTTTTGGTTTTTGTTTTTTTCTTTCAGTGGAGAGAGGTACTTAAAAAACCTTGGAGAAAAGGTTGTACTTCAGGTGGCATCTTGGGGGTATGACAACACCAGAAGGTTTGAGCATGACCAGTACTTAAAGGGAAACTGTCAGAGAGATGGGAACAGGACTTTTAGCAGGACCTGTTGCAAAAGGACAAGAGGCAATGGTTTTAAAGTAAAAGAGGGGAGATTTAGAGCAGATAGAAGGTAGAAATTGTTTATGTTGAGGGGAGGGGGCTGTGAAACATTGACAGTTGGCTGAATATGAGCTAGGAGTTTTCCCAGATGGCCAAAAAGATCAACAGCACCCTGGCTTGGATCAGCACTAGTATGGCCAGCAGGACTAAAGCAGGGATTGTCCCGCTGTACTCAGCACTGGTGAGGCCACTGCTCAAATCCTGGGGTCAGTTTTGGGCCCCTTACTCCAAAAAGGACATTTGGCTTCTGGAGCATGTCCAGAGAAGGGCAACAAATCTGGGGAAGGGTCCAGAGCATAAGTCTTGTGAGGAGCTGCTGAGGGACCTGGGGTTGTTGAACCTAGAGAAAAGGAAGCTCAGGGGACACTTTCTTGTTCTCAGTAGCTCCCTGGAAGGAGGTTGTAGTGGGGTGGATGTTGGTCTCTTCTCCCAAGGAACAAGTGATAGGACAAGAGGAAATGGCCTCAGACATGACTGAAAGTTCTGCTCAGCATTGTAGTCCATAGCTGACCTAGGGCAGAGCATCTCATACAACAGTCAAACCCTGCAGGAATTGGTTTGGAGAAAAGAAATGACATCAGCTTCATTTAGGAGATGGAGAAACTGAGACACAGAGCAAGCCATAGACTCTGCATGGGACACTCAGAGTAAAGTCATTATACAGAGTTCATGAAATAAACTCTATCTATACATTGAGGTTGGAGAGGATGATCTCTGAGGTCTCTTCCAAACCAGTATTCTATGATTCTATAATATTGTGGTTGTTAACAGGCTACAACTAAGGCTCAAAAGCTTGTGCTTTGACCTTATGGGAAGATGAGTTGTCTTCACCCTCTGCAGGACTGAGCAGTAGCATGATTTGAAGTTACCTGAACCCAGGTTGAAACTCATGTGGTGGCAATAAACCTGGAAGCAGAATTAATCATCTCATCAATAGACACCTCTGAAAGACTGTGATGCAGCACTTAAAAGCAGCAGAGGAGCTGTAGCATGAATTAGATGCCATGGCTTTGCTTCCTCTTTGCTCCCTGCCTGGGGTAAATGAGGTGGAGATCTCCCAAAGTCAACAGCATTTTTCTAGCATGAGTTTGGACAAGGGAGGTCAGATGAAGCTCACAAGAAGCACAGGAACGTGCAGAGAGAGCAAACTATCAGTGACCTTTCCAGGTGCCAGCAGAGTCATGTTGGTCAAGGTAGCCTGGCATATGGTTGAAACACAAGCCCTCGTGCAACCTTTGGCTATCTTGAGTTGAGCTGAATGAGATGCAAATGAATGGTGATGAGCATCTGGAATTCAAGGAGATGGCTATAAATAATGCATACGACGCACTCAGGTTGGGAGACTTCTCCAGCAGATTTGTTTGGTAAATCATTTAGGGCTGGTGAAAGGTGCTAGGTCCATGTTTCTGGAGAAGGAGGCTCTGATTTAGAGCCCACAGCAGCACTGGCACAAGCAGGCTGCCCAAAACTGCTGCCTTCTCCTTCCAGTTTGTCATCCAAAGAATTCTCAGCTCTTGATCTTTCCCAAGACTCTGTGGAAGAGTATCCACTCTTGCCAGCTGCCATGATGATGTTATAAGTTGGTCAGTATTATATTGAGAATAGATCTGAGAAAAAAAACCCACTATTTTCATAGGATGCTCAGCAGGCACTAGCTGTCAAGTAGCCATCCTGCTACCACTTCACAATAAGGGATAGGACAAGAGGAAATAGCCTCAAGTTGCACCAGGGGAGGTTTAGTTTGGATATTAGGAAAAATTTCTTCACTGAAAGGGTTGTCAAGCCCTGGAAGAGGCTGCCCAGGGCAGTGGTTGAATCACCATCCCTGGATGTGTGTAAAAGTGGTGTAGATGTGATGCTGAAGGACATGAACCAGTGGTGGGGTTGGTAGAGTTAGCTTAATGGTTGGACTTGACTTTAAAGTGTTTTTCCAACCTAAATGATTTTCTGATTCTGATTCTGAGGCTGGGTTGTTATCCAAGACAAGAGAGCTTCTTTTTCCCATGCCTGCTGTGTCACTTTGTCCTCTTCACTCAGGTCTTGAAAGGGGAAGGAGCAGAATCTCCTAGGGCTGTAGTGGTGAGGACTCTGCTCTAAGCACTGGAAATCTGGTTTCTGTCTGGTAGCTTAAATTGCTTGGAAAAAATCTGATGGAGGGTTTGTGTGCCCTGAAGCTTTTTCAGTTCATCCAGATGCATGAGCTGGTGTAACAGAGGATTTCTCCCTTCCTTTGTGCTGCAGGGGAACTGGGCGAGTACATTCCCTCAGCCACTGCACAGGGTTGTGAAGCACCTTGTATCAGGGTCACTTGAAGGTCTCTGAGTCAATCTGGGTGAAATCCAATGGTTTGCTGAGGTGTGAGGCAGCAGATTGGAAGTGGGAATTGCTTCGCTTTGGGTTCAGAACGGTGAGATTTGAGAAGGGAAAGAAATACAGTTTTGCAGTCCCTCAGGAGAGACCTGCTGTTGACTCCAAGATCTTGGCTTCTGCCATGGGACTGGGAGGTTTCAGTGCCATCTGCTGAAGAGCAGAGGCATCCAGGCCTGCTGGCTGGGTCACCACTGCACAGAATTCACAGAAAGACTGGGAGAGGGCTTGCATGCAAATTAATACAGGATGAGTGCTTTCAATATAGGTGTGAGACGTTTCCTGAGTCTAGCAGATCAAAATTCAGTTATTTTCATGCACCTCCTCCTGTTGCTATGTTTAGGTTATAAACATTGAAGAGAAAATTTAAAATCAGTTCCATGCCACCTCTTTCAGTCTCTCCCTTGACAAAGGTCATTTATGGAGGAGGCTTAAATGTGATATTTAAGGCAACATAGTTGGAGCTGCAGCAACAATGTCTCCAAAAATGCTTGAAGTGATTGGAAACCTCCACGTTTCCAGCTTCTTAACTGGGTTTGGTTTTTTAGATCCTTCCCCCTCTTCCCAGCACTGATGGGATATTTGGTCACCGTGTGCCATGTTGGGGTGCAGTAAGTAAGAGGTGGCACCTACAGGAAGGAGGGGACAGGACAGGTGACCCTAAGCTGACCAGTGAGGGATTTCATCCCATATATGTCATGTGAGGGATCATGAGAATTAAGCTCTTCTTCAACAGCCAGCATCTGAGGAAGACCCTGTCTCTTCTCTCTTCAATCCCAGTCCATATGTTCCTGAATCCAGTTCCTAAATCCAGCTCCTGAATCTGGTTCCCTTCTGCCACTGAGTCCTGGCACTTCCCCAGTGGCAGTGGTGATGGTGATGTAATTACCATCACGGGGTAATGAGTCTGGGACTTGTTTTCTTTTTATTTGTATATATTTCATTTTATGCTGTTATTTTTATTAAAGCTGCTTTTAGTTTTCTTTTCCAATCCATAAGCCTCTTGAAGATGTAATTTTTTAAGCCTGTCAAACTGACTGCTGAGAAGGACAGAACTAATACAAACCTTCTCATCCTCCAACCAGACACCAAATGGAAAATCTGGCATGTTTTAGGTGTTTATTGATGCTTCCTGCAGGTTTACACAGCATCTCCTGGTGGACACAGCTGCTCAGCAGCACTTTTTCCTACCCTTTTGAAGCAATTTATCAAGCTGGTTGCCACGATCCAGCAATCACAGATACAGGCAGACTGCAAGAGTGTTCATGTTACCCTTAATGCAAACCTGTGCTTCCTCATCAGGGGACTAAGCCTGGTCAACCAGCCATGGCACCAACCTCAGCTTAACTCATCCCACCGAGTTACCCACTTCCCAGCCAAGAAGAGAAGACAGACATCCATCCAGCCTAGATGATCTCATCACAGCTCTCAAATAAAAAACCCCAAACCCTAGAAACAAACAGCAACAGCAACAAAAAAACCAAACCCAAACCAGGCTTCTTTTCTGTAGTGTAAGATCATCTCCTCTCACTGGTACCCTGTGCTGCTGTAGTCTCCATATTAAAGCTGATGGATAAAAAGCCTTGTCCCTTAACTTTATGGAGAAATCTAC
>NW_008623565.1:0-4635 GCF_000691845.1 Merops nubicus | reverse complement strand
TTATTTTTATTTAAACAGTGAAATACTACATTTCATAACCATTACCTATAGGGCCAAATTATGCATCTCTGATTTCAACACCTAAGTGAAATGTTTAGATTTTCAGATGTATTCAGACATTCTTATGCAGCATATTTCAAAATAGGACATTTAACTCTTTCAAAGCAGCCAGATTTTTCGAAAAATCTTTCAAATAGCCCTAATTTTTCTCAAAGCAATGTGGATGCTGCCATCTAGCTTTACAGTAACAGAATGTCTCTAGTCCCGTTGTGCTAGACACAAACATTTTCAGCTTCAGTTTGGAACAGAGCACAACAGAGATACAAAAATTCCAGTTGCCTTTCTGTTAGTTTAAAAAGATGTAGGCACCATTTATTATTTTCAAAATATTATAACATGACAAAATACTATTCTGACAGCAAGCTGAAAATATAAAAAATAAGGTTAAAATGATTGCATCTGATGGGGAATGAGCTATTCCTTGTGAATGACTTATTTTACAAATCCAGATTTTGATTTTTCAAAGGTTTATTCATGCCTTCAGTTGAATGGGGAAACTAATAAAGTTAAAACCACACATTTGTAAATTGAGGTCTAGATCCTCTTTCCAGTTTGAGATTCATCTATCAAAGTTCAGGATTTCTACAAAACACTTTGTCTAACAAATATCCTTATTATTATGTTTGATCCATGAATTGTTCGGAAACTTTATATGAAACATAAAAAAATCATATGTTTATATGAGATGTTTGGAAACCAGTTTATATATTATAATCTATATAATGATATATGTCAGCTGAACACTCAGTATTCAGACTGCACTGTCTGAGTACTGCCATTGGCCATATGGAAGCACTTTTGGGTGTGCATCATCATATGCTCAAGATGCTGATCAACCCAGCATCCTAGTCAAGACCTCTTTGGGTAACCAAAAGGCCAAAAGGCTGAAGACTTATGCACATGACTTGTCCTGTTACTGAGAGGGCCATGGATGGTCTCAGCACCTAGACGTGGGAACTAGAAGAACTGATTTCCACAGCCTCTTTCCACACTTCATCCACACATTATACACAGAGCTGTGCAGAGCCAGACTGTTGGCTGGGATTACTCGGTGGATAACTGCAATCATTCTCGTTGGCCTTCTGCTCATCGGTTTGAGGAGCTGGTATTTCAAAACAAATTGAGGCATGTGACTCCTCCAACTTTCCTAGGCAGGGAAAACTGTATGACAGATAGGCTACCTAGTTAAACACAGTCTCATTTCCAAGTACAAAGCTATGAGGAAAGCTATCCACTTCCCACTTGAGGAAGAAAAACCCTATGTAATATAGCACATATCCAGTGCAACTCCAACTAGAAAGCAAAACCTATCCAAAGACAGTGTAACACAAGGCCCTAATTCTGACAATATCATTTTGGAAATTGCACACTTTAAAGTTTGGATATATGTGCTTTTGTACATACACACACAGAGCTGAATGAGAGTTACAGCTTCTTATTAAAATATGAAAAGACTACATGCAATCAAATGACTAAATTGATGACAAATGCCAAGACATTCTTGGACACTGAATAACAACAGAAAAAACAATGTTTGATATCACTAGGGCAACACATTATTGCCTGATGGTGGTGAAGCCAGAAGGCAAACAAGAAGTTATCTTTCATGCTCCCAGAGAAATGAGTTTAAGGTGAAGTGAAGTCATCATGCAGATACCTGTTTCTCTCAAACATCAAGAGCATTAAAAAAATGTTTAATTATGGATACAGTCTGAGATGCACTGCTTTCTAATTCTGCATTTTTAATTTTGCATTTTTAATATTCTGTGTAGTCTTCCCCCCACACTCTCTCCAAAAAAATCAAAACCAGGATAAATTGCATAATGCAGGTTTATTTATCAGTTTTATAAACATTTCACTCACAGACTTGTGAACGGCAAAGTCCTTGCCCTTCAATGGTCTCTCTTTTTTTGATAGCAGCACACTTTGCACCTTTGGTCCTAGCAGAAGAAACCACTTTCCACTGCTTTCTTTTCTTTCTTACCTCACAGTATGTCAAACCATTCTGGAAAACACAGAGTGGCTATCTAAAAAAGTGGCCACTAGTCTAAGTGCCACAAAGGGGGATGACAGAATGTCCCATCAGCATTTGAATTTGCTTTTCCTCTGAACTGAACAAGCAGCATCTCAATACTGTAATCACCATTGGTGAATAACTCGAGTTCTGTGGTGCCCAGCTGCTCTGTGATCTGTCCTGGCAAGGACACGTTTAGCTTTTCACCACCCAAGAGAAAAGCTTTGTCACCTCTAGTCTTTTCTGCACCAGGTACTTCCCTGGTAGCATTCTCCTCTGACCATTTTTGTCAACTTACTTTACATACTGCTGAATTAACAGTCTTGTGCAGGTCAACTTTCACAGAGAAAACTTCTAACCATATTAAAGATGCATTCCATGGTGCATGGTTCTCTACCTGAGCTCATTCTTCCAGGACTTTCTGAGTGCCAGCCCTGTTGGGTCCAATTAACTTGTTTGTCAGGCGCTGTCATGTGATCATGATCCAGCCTTTAACACACCCAGGATGACAGACCACAGGAAATTAATAGTAAATACTGTGTTATGGTAGTGGCAGCATTGTCCAGCACAGTCTTAGAAGATGGATTTGCCACTTCGACTCATTTAGCTCAGGAAATTCATTACACACTGTAGTTTCTAGCACAGCATTCCTCTAGGAATTCTTTGCTCCCAGCTTCTCACTTGCCTGCTCTTTACTCCTTTTTCCCTACCAACAAGGAACAGAGAATATTTGTGTATATGTATATGTATGCATTTAGGTATATAACCATGTACATATTCATCTTATTTCATCATTCAAACAGTAAAACCATTCAGGGATCTCAAACTGATCTGTAAAACTTATTAAATGTGTGTGTGTATGAGGCTATAAATAAAAAATGTACAAAAATTCTCCAAAAGTATGCAAACTAATTTCATTGACTTAGAGCAGATGCCAGCACGACTGCAACCTGGTTCCCCATCTGCTGGGAATCATGCTGTGCAGAGTGCTCTTAGCCAGCAGTCCCTGAAACACTGATGGAAGCACGATAAATCCTTGCTGTGTGGGTACAACTGAATATATCATTATTTTACAACTTGTAGCAATAATAAAAACTTTGTGGCAGATGATCAGATGATCTTACTGTGATGAATATTTTTTCCCTGCCTTCAAACTCCATAATCATTTGCAAATAAATTGTTCTCAAGCCAAGTGAGGAAAGAAGAGGAACAGCTGCCTGATAAAGGTGATACTGTAACTTTTTAAAATTACACAAGCTACTGACCTCAGAATGAAGAAGCACTTTGTTAAGGTACAAGAACATGTCTTCAGTGTGTATGGGCAGCATTGACAGGCTTGAACTACAAGAAAGGGTAATACACTTAACAACCTAGACAGCAGATGAGCATAAAGTATCTGGAAAGAGTAGGTGGCTCCTGAGAAGATCTCATCTGGGATGCCTGCTCCCAAAGAAGGATGGAATAAGCTGGCTGTTAGCAGTATGCCCTTGGGAAGGACGAGGCTCTGCCAATTCAAAGATACAGTTATGGGTCCAGATGTCATCTGTACATTGCATTTGGCCACTTGCCAGGTTGCAGCCACCTTGAGCAAGGTTTTTCCCTGCCCTTCACTGTGAGCAGTGATCTGCATGTGTGCAATCATTAAATGCTATATCCCTAATGTGCTATATGCTTATGTGGATAGAGGTATCTGGAGGATAAGCACAGAAAACACAGGCCATTTGATGTGACTCCAGATTTAACATTTCCTACCTTCAGAGATGCTACAAGCATTGTCCTCAAATCCAGCCTAAGGGAAATTTTTCTGGAAAGGGGTCAAAGTTCTCTTGGAGGCTCTGCTGCAATGAAGATGAGGAACGTGAGAACTAGGGAGACTACACAGACTCCACAGGATTTCATGCTGTTTATTCAATGTCAACAAATTAACATATAGTATTTTTTCCTCACCATAAACAACTCCAAAATGATGAGCAGCTCTGGAAGGACAAGGACCTCTCCAGCCTGTCCAAGTCCCTCTGGATGGCCTCTCATCCCTCTGACATGTCAGCTGCACCCCCCAGCTTAGTATCATCAGGAAGGAAGGGAAGGGGCTCATCCAAATATTAGAATGCGTTAGTATCAGTTATGACAGTGGCAAATAACTAATATACTGCCAGATTATAGTCAGAAATTCCAACAGGTTTCACTAAGAAGCTGAAGTTTCACTGAGAATGTCAGCGTTCATGTTCTACCATAAATGCCAGAAATTTAGTGAGACCATTTTTCTTCTTAGTTTTGCTTTGTTGTTTCACACCGCAGTGCACAACTCCATCTCCTCCCCCGCACACTAGGACGCCAGGGCCCGTGGGGGCGGCCAGCTCCGCCCCCCAAGGATTTGGAAAGGAGCTGGACCGTCAGACAGCCGCCCCTGCGCACACGGCAGCGCTGCGAACGGAGCCGGCGGCTCTTTTCTCACAGCGCGAAAATGAACTTGGAAACACCTGACATTAAAAGCGAGATCGTTTTTAAGCCTTATTTTTCTGATTTTAATATTGATTTCGATGCCCCAAGGAGAAGCCGCC